>NC_064642.1:795688612-795991643 GCF_023864345.2 Schistocerca serialis cubense | reverse complement strand
CGTTTTCTGTATCCAGAAAGGCCCGCACAGGATCTGCAACATGCGGTCGTGCATTATCCTGTTGAAATGTAGGGTTTTGCAGGGATCGAATGAAGGGTAGAGCCACGGGTCGTAACTCATCTGATATGTAACGTCCTCTGTTCAAAGTACCGTCAATGCGAACAAGAGGTGACCGAGACGTGTAACCAGTTGCACCCCATACCATCACGCCGGGTGAAATGCCAGTATGGCGATGACGAATGCACGTTTCCAATGTGCGTTCACCGCGATGTTGCGAAACCCGGATGCGACCATCATGATACTGGTTACAGAACCTGGATTCATCCGAAAAAATGACGTTTTGTCATACGTGCACCCAGGTTCGTCGTTGAGTAGACCATCGCAGGCGTTCCTGTCTGTGAGGCAGCGTCAAGGGTAACCACAGCCATGGTCTCTGAGCTGATAGTCCATGCTGCTGCAAACGTCGTCGAACTGTTCGTGCAGATAGTTGTTGTATTGCAAAGGTCCCCATCTGTTGACACAGGGATCGAGACGTGGCTGCACGATACGTTACAGCCATGCAGATAAGATGCCTGTCATCTCGACCGCTAGTGATACGAGGCCGTTGGGATGCAGCTCGGCGTTCCGTATTACCCTCCTGAATCCACCGATTCCATATTCAGCTAACAGTCATTGGATGTCGACCAACGCGAGCAGGCGATACGATAAATCGCAATCGCGATAGGCTACAATCCGACCTTTATCAAAGTCGGAAACGTGATGGTACGCATTTCTCCTCCTTACACTAGGCATCACAACAACCTTTCACCAGGCAACGCCGGTCAACTGGTGTTTGTGTATGAGAAATCGGTTGGAAACTTTCCTCATGTCAGCATGTTGTAGGTGTCGCCACCGGCACCAACCTTGTGTGATTGCTCTGAAAAGCTAGTCATTTGCATATCACAGCATGTTCTTCTTGTCGGTTAAATTTCGCATGTGTAGCACGTCATCTTCGCGGTGTAGCAATTTTAATGGCCAGTAGTGTATTTTCCGGTTGAATGACGACTAGAGTGTCTCTATAGTGGCTTCAAGTTCGGATAATACGCGTCCAATGGGCGGAGACCGCTGTGACGCGTGTTACAGCATGCGAGACATGAGCCGACACCGCGGAGATGCAGGCGTCAGACAAGGTTCGCCTATAAATATCCTCGCGTGTGACCAGTAGCTGGCGTGCAGGAGTGGCTGTCGACCCCGCCTGGTCCAGACAAAGATCTCCCAAACGACTGCTGCGTAGGCTACGTACGTGTCGTGTCGTCAGCTCCAGCTCCAGCCTGTCCGCCTCCAGCCGGCGGGCGACGTGACGGGTCTGCGGGGCGGGCGTAACCGGCCAGCGAGCCGAAAGCGTGCGTGCTCGCCTCTGGAAGGGGGGGGTATCAGCGCCGTCGGCCTTCTGGCGTGTTACGCGTGCGTGAGGGACGTATCTCGGGATCTCAAAGGCTTTCCCATTTGGACAGCAGTCCCTGGACGCATGACACAGCACGATTCCCGTCCATATGTCACCCACTGTCTTATCTCTCCAGCGAACGTTTATAAATTTTATATGGCGTCTTACTCCTGATTTCAGCGGCAACAATTTCTGCTCACTAAGACCCTCCAGCCAAAACTGAAAAACGCTAAATTTATCAAAATGTAATCTGATTATTCTCAGTTATGGTTCTACAGACACCATTAATTATATTACGCTAAGCAAAAGTTTTCTTTGAAAGGTGGCACTCAGTATGCCTTTCCTACAATTTTGCGGCTTTACAATTTTGTGGTTTTATCAAACTGTGCGCGGTCTCTTCTCTTTGCCTGTATTATCTCGTATATTTGTGCTTTGTTCTCATTTTTACTATATTTGGTGGGGGGTTGTTTGGGGGAGGAGACCAAACGGCGAGGTCATCGGTGTCATTGGATTAGGGAAGGAAGTCGGCCGTGCCCTTTCAAAGGAACCATCCCGGCATTTGCCTGGAGCGATGTAGGGAAATCACTGAAAACCTAAATCAGGATGGCCGAACGTGGGATTGTATATTTGGTGTTCAGCATAATATGTACTGGGCAACCACCTGTCCCAGACATAGATGATCAGTGGACTGAATGAATGTAGTTGTAACTACAAACGTACACAAGTAGATAAATTTAAACGACGTTCTTCGTTTAGCTTTGCAGCGTATGTCTGGAAAGAGCAGCTGAAATTTCAATGCAGGCTGTAAGGAATGCTGTTATCTTTGATATTATGGTGCAGCGATGTTGTTCTCTTTACTTATCGCTGGCATCTGGAGCTCTCGAAGTTAAACGCACTTTTCCTGTGGAGGAAATATTGTCTTGCTGCGTAACGTCCCAGCAGTAGTGGTAACGTGTCTTCTTTGTGTGCTCAGAGGATCGTAGCTGGGATTCAGCGGTAGGCGGATGCACTCAGCCAGGTCTCGGATAGACAAAGAATTTGCTAGAAAGTACAATAAAAGTTACAAGTGTTTCGTCCATTGTTAGGAGAAAAGTGTTTGAGTAATTTAGTGACTTCATGGGAAGGTGTGCGGCACTATTTATGAAATTTATGGTTGAAACAATACTGTGTATATTAATCATTAGTTTTCATTCGGGTAAATACTGGCAGTAGAACATAAATGAAAAGGTTTCCTTGATCAGTGGCTGACTGCCTGTTTAATTAATGTGAATACCCAATTTAGCAACTGTTTCTTTAGTATTGTTGTGGTATCAGACGCAAAATGTGGCGTATTGACACCAAATGCTGTGGATGGGTGGCAGGAGTTTCTGTATTGAAAGTCGGCGTGAACTTTCCAAATGTTTTATTCATTTCCACTACAGAGCTTCGTTCACCTCGGTCTGTGTCACAGGACCCGCATTGCTGAGGAAGTTCCCCCAGCAGCCTGTGCAACGTAACGCTGTGTCGTGCTGGCCTTGTTCGCCAGATGTAGAGTTCCGAGTAGGTCAGGATGGCCTCTGCGGCCACCATCCCCATTGACTCCGCGCTGCTCTGATGGAAGCCGTACGCCAGCCCCGCTGCTGCTTCTTCCTCGGCTGGCGTAGCTGGGAACGCGGCGGCAACGACGGCCCCCTGTTCCGGCATCCAAACCTGAGGCCCTCGCCTTGTACTGTGACACATCCCACCGTCCAGGAGAGCTGCCACACTTGAATGAATCTCGTTAGAAAACAACACCTATTTACACAGAGCTGTGCGCCTCTGTTTCGCTCACGCATCGCTCCTAAAGTGCGCGTCATTTATGTTGGCGGCCGAGTTTAGGTTCGTTCTGCGCATCTGACGTCACAAAACACAGTCAGCCAATGAACAGAGAACGACGTTGCCAGATCTCAACTGCAGTGCATAGCATGGACGAGTGTCTTCAGTATTAGAAACGTTCAGTCATAAATAAAGTAATAGAACAAAAACAATGTCTTGATAGCAGACTTTCTTTTGTAGAAAGTTTGGAAAAAGCGTTCTTTATACCAATTGCTTCATATTCTATTAATTAATTAAACCAAACAAGCAATAAGACTCCTAATTCAGGCGATAGGAAGGAAGGGTGTTTGTATCAATCTCACGAACCGCTTTTTCGCACTAAAGAAGAGCGGTAATTGTTTATTTCCTATTGTACTTCGACGAAGCGTAAGTAATTCATAGTCATACCAAAAGTGTTTGTTAGTATTTTGCGTGAGGTGTTAGACTCCTCACTGTGTTCTACAGGCAGACGATCTGTGTTAGCGTAATGGTTAAGGTGTTGGACTTCTACGCGACAGGTTATGAGTTCAAACCTTGTGCAGAGATAAGTATTTTAATTATTTAAAAACAATATCGAAGTGCCTTACTTCATGAATTATATTCGTTTGAATGCAATTTTTTGATATTTCTAGTGCTTTGTCTCTTCATAAACCCTTTCGCTGCTGCAGACACGTGCTCCCCGCATACACAATGGTACTCATGTTCTCTTTCTTGTTTTTGTTCCACAGTCGCAGTTTTACCAATGGTACTGAAATATATTCCTCTTCTGCAACTGTAATAAGCGACTTATTTAGACCAGACGCGTTTTTCTCTTTTGAAGCATCTTCAGTGGACAGTATTTTGTCTCCTCCATTGCCAAGTCACCTTTCGTAGTTTTGTGAGGGGTAACACAATATTCAACGTTTGTGTTGTATGATCAGTGTTTTAGCAAATAAATGATGTTTGTGTGTGCCACACACATAAATTATATTTGACATAGTTCAGAGCACTTTACTGATAGACGGTATATTCAAGTCCTAATGTTTTTGTAAGTCCACAGTTTTGTTTAATGTATTTTGTCTACTTCCTTTTGATTGATTGAAGTGCTTTAAAATAAAGCCAGACGTGCTCAGTGTAAATAAAACTTTTATTACAGTCGCGAAAGACGGAATATTTCTCAATATTACATACGACACCTATGTGGTAGTTAAATTAAATGAGATATTGTTATACAGTAAATTTTATATGAAATTTAGGTATCTTGTCCACATTTCATTCTCAACATTGTGGCAACTAAAATCGACCATACGGAAATATACGCTATGGACTTCTACCTCTGCAAACTCTTCAAAATTTCGTGCAATGGTTTACTACATTTAATGCTGCATAATAACTGCGTTGAACATCGAAACAAAATTAAGTCATTTATGGGGGGAAGGTATCAGTCAAGAAGACATGTAAAAATCTAATTTTTGGGCCAAATAGTTTTTGTGGAATCGAATGATAAGTGTGTCAAAGCAGTGGGAACACCATGTGTCTGCACAGGCGAGCAGTGCAGTGACAAAATCGCGCACAGCGCGGAATGCAGGGAGCACGTCTTTGTAGCAGCGAAAGGGTTAATGCGGTCGTGGTGGCTTTACTTCATGAACTGCGCGCTCCCCCCTAAACGTAAGCTTGCAAACTATGCTATACTATGGCGCTGCTTCTATTGGCGCGTGCGTGTGCAACTGGCAACGCAGCAATCTCCCGCGTCTGGGCGGGCATGCACGAGCCGCCAAGATAAAAGAATTTAACTATAGTTACGTACGCCCCACACCCCGGTTGCGCAAGTGGGCCCATTCCGCCTATATCTTGTGACATGCGAACCACTGCGTTTGCAGTTTGCAGTGGTTCGATGGCCCCTGTGGCCTCCATTCCACTTCGCAACGACTGGTCAACGTAACTTACTGCAATCCGGCCTGCACCTGGCTGTAAGTTGTGCTCAGAATATCGCACAAAACTAACTTTCCCTATCCTAAACGGCGGTGCCACTACATTATTCCCCTCTTTGGAAAGACCCGGTCCCTAGGTTGTCCTTTAACTAACTCTTAAATTTGTTTGGATTGGCACTTATGATATGCTTACTTACTACAAGAAAACTTAAATGTGGTCTAGTGGCCCCTTAAAACCGTGACACAAAACAAAACGTAAGAATTCCTTACTGGATGACCACTGCTTGATCAACCTCTTACCTACTCGTCTCACGACCTCGGTATCCAATCCACTGGGACTTGGACTACCCTCGGTTCCCTTTTGGAATTAGCTCTCCGCCTGATCAGAAAGAAGACAACACATAGCAAAGTTAAGGCTGCGATGACACTTGGCACAGAGGTGCTCAAAAGGATCGTTATTTTCCGTTTCCTTTCCCCATACTGCACGACATGTTGAACAAGCTGTGCTGCTGATATGCACCACTCTTGCTCTATAACGAACTGGTTTACCGATCTTAACAGACCTGGCTCCAGAGTATAATTTAAAATGGTTCAACTGGCTCTGAGCACTTTGCGTCTTAACTTCTCAGGTCATCAGTCGCCTAGAACGTAACCTAAGTACATCACACACATCCATGCCCAAGGCAGGATTCGAACCTGCGACCGTAGCGGTCGCTCGGTTCCAGACTGTAGCGCCTAGAACCGCACGGCCACTCCGGCCGGCAGTATGATTTAAAAAGGTCAGATTCTGCCTTGGCAAAATCTCTATAGTGGTTTCTGGCAAGTACAGCTGTGCCTGTGTAACATTCAATTGTATGACTCCTGAAATTGACGCTCGCAGATGGAAGGTTGGTCCTATTCTGTTACACTTGGTTCCATTGATTGAAATTCCACTTCCTTCGAGCTCTACACGTTTCGCTTCCGTAAACACTCCTTGCTCAAAACAACTTGCTACTACTACCAAATTCTCGTAGGTAGAGAAGAGCCAATGAATCTCGACTTGTTGCCAGTTCAATTTTGGTTCCACAATGTCCCTTGGACAGGCTATTCCTTTCCCCCTGTCTGAAAATAACTGCAAGGTGCACGTGTCCCATATTTCTAGCTTCAAAGATATTCCTCCAACATTCACTATTTTTGATTCAAGCTCAACACTGATTGTGTGACTACTTTCATCGTTAAATTTGCATTATATGAACTGGTGCAATAAACACCACTTTCGCCGGCCGGAGTGGCCGTGCGGTTCTAGGTGCTACAGTCTGGAACCGAGCGACCGATACGGTCGCAGGTTCGAATTCTGCCTTGGGCATGGATGTGTGTGATGTCCTTAGGTTAGTTAGGTTTAATTAGTTCTAAGTTCTAGGCGACTGATGACCTCAGAAGTTAAGTCGCATAGTGCTCAGAGTCAGCCAAACACCACTTATCTGACCCAGCACCGTTGATAACTAAAAATTCAAACAAGAAATCGTATGACTCTCACATCTTTCAGCACATATTTATTACGGCTTTGCCGCAAAATTTACTCCGATGGATTTTTCTTGATTTCTCCTCCAACAACACTTTACATACATCAGACGCTACACTTCCCAGGACAGGGATCACCGTCGCCCTTCGTCCCTCTTCAAAAAGACTGCTGCCCCTAGCAGGCTCACAATACTCGAAAACACATAAAAAATACAATGCCCAATTACTCTACGCAAACCCAATGATACATAACAAGTAAATAAAAAAGAAAACTACAAATACTCTACTACTTTCTGGATCGCAAAGCTTACGGTACTTCATTCTGTACTCTATCTTCCTGGCTTTCTCTGTGCTTAGCACCTCTCTCCACTCTCTCTTTCTTCCTCTTTCCTTCCTGTGACATGCGTGGAATCATATCTGGGCAACCCTTAAATGGCCGTAGCCGCCCAACGCGTACTATCGCCGTTCTAGTTGGTAGCTGAAGCTTAACATTAGCGGGAGATGTGGTTTCAGTAACTTGGTATGGCCCTTGATAATTCATGAGGAACTCTGCGTTTAGGGGCTGGACAGCATTACCTATTGCACCACTTTATACTGCGGTAAATTTCCTTTCTGCTTTACTGCGTCTTCCTGCTTTTCCAAAGCCTTTGTATTCGCCTTTTGTACTCGTTTCCAAACATCCTGAATTGTCCTTGCTAATTGACATACAGATTCACCGGTCCTTCCTTTCTGTAGATTCACTAAATGAAATGATGATGGCATTTTTCGCCCGTACACTACCTCATTCGGAGACAAACCGGTATTTGTATGGAGTTTTGCATTATATGCGCATACAATATGCTTCAAGTACTCGTCCCATTGATGGTGATGAGAATCTACATATCCCGGCGGGGTCAGGGATTTTCTCTGCCTCGTGATGGCTGGGTGTTGTGTGCTGTCCTTAGGTTAGTTAGGTTTAAGTAGTACTAAGTTCTAGGGGACTGATGACCATCGATGTTAAGTCCCATAGTGCTCAGAGCCATTTGAATCTACATAAAAACTCAGCATCTTCCCGATTGTTCTGTGTAACCGTTCTGTCCTTCCGTTGGCCTGTGGATGCAATGCGCTCGTCCTCAACTTCTTTACGTTCAACAATTTACACAGTTCCTTCATTAAATCCGACATGAAGTTGGTCCCTTGGTCAGTAATTATTGTCTCCGGTACACAAAACTTCAAAATACAGTTATTTACTAACGCTTGCGCGTCCATTGCTGCCTGTTGATTTGGCATAGCCACCATCTCCACATACCTCGAAAAGTGTTCTATTAATGTCAGAACGAATCTGTTACCCGATGGTGTTTGCCTAAGAGGTCCTAAGACATCGATTCCGAGCAAAGAGAATGGACATGTTGCTTCCGGTAATCATTGTAGCTGTATCTGTTTCCGACTCAAATTTGCCCTCTGCGCACATGGTATGCAATTCTTGACATACTGATCCACATCTCCTTTCCTACCTCTCCACCAATAACTCTCCGCCAGTCTCCTGTTCGGCGCTCTACACCCTCCATGACCGGATAACACGTGATCATGTGCTTCCTTTAAAACCTCGTCCCTCAGTTTCGCTGGCACTACTACCCTTGGCAATAACTTCGTTTCCCTGCACAGAAGACCGTTGTACGCATTAAATTGTGGCTGTATCCGATACAGTTTACAATCGTCCGTGTCCTGTAACTTTCGCCATACTGCTAGGTCATAACCTATGACTTCTACTTTTGCCGCCTTCCTACTCAGTGCATCCGCATTACCGTGCTTCTTCCCAGGCTTGTGGACCACCTCGTAGTCGAATTCACTGAACCTCACAGCCTAGTAGACGGATCCTTCAACCCCAACAACCACTTCAAGGCAGCATGATCTGTCACTACCCGAAATCTTCTCCCATATAAATAACATTTAAAATATGTGATTCCACAGATTACGCTAAGAATCTCCCACTCTGCTGTTGAGTAATTCTTCTCTGCTGCGTTCAACTGCCTAGATGCATAGGCTACAGGATGTTCTTTCCCATCAAATTCCTGACTAAGAACACACGCTAATACTTGATTCGATGCATTGCATGCTAGTATAAACTCCTTTTCAAAATCTGGAAACACAAGAACCGGACTTGATGTTAACACTTCTTTCAGTTTGTCAAACGCTTTCCAAAACTCTTCTGTCCACTCAAATTTCACACCCTTCCGTTACAATCGCGTCAACGGCTGTGCTAAATCTGCAAAAACCTTCACGAACTTTCGATAGAAATTGCAAATTCCGATGAATGACTGCACTTCCTTAACTGTTTTCGGTTCCCGAAAATCCCTTACAGCCTGTACGAACCTCGGATGTGTTAGCACTCCGTCCTGACTGATAATATAACCCAAATATTTTACTTCTTCCAACGCCAAATGACACTCCTCCAGGCTCAACGTCAAACGAGCTGCTCTTAACCTCATAAAGACTTCCCTTAACCGCTGTCTATGTTGCTCCATACTACTTGAAAACACTATAATGTCATCCAAATAGACAAGACACTGCCGTGGTTTCAAACCTCTCAATACACTGTCTAGCAACCTCTGAAACACTGTCGGAGCGTTTTTCAAACCGAATGGCATTCTAATGTACTGGTAATGGCCTCCAGGTGTAAAGAAAGCAGTTTTTGGACGGTCCTCTGGAGCCACCTCTAACTGATGCTAAACACTTGTCAAATCCATAGTAGAAACGTACTGGCACTGTCCTGAGTGATCCAAAGTCTCCGATATGTTGGGTATGCGTCCGTCACTGTCTTATTATTGAGGTATCGGTAGTCACAACAGAACCTGTATTTCTTAGTTCCATCCGCAGATCTTTTAGGCACAACGACAATGTCCGCTCCCCAGCAACTATTACTATGCTCTATAATACCGTCCGCAAGTTGCTGATCAATGAAATCCTCCACAGTCGGCTGCAAATACCTCGGTATTCTGTATGGTTTACGGTAAACAGGTGCTTCATTCCCTGTTGGTATCCTATGTTAAAACTCCCACAATAATTCTTCCATCTGCTCCCTTTCTTCTCCTTTCAAATGCTTAATTTTGTCACACAATGCAGTTCCATCTGCAGTTAGTGGTTGATCGCTTCGCCTACCTCTCGAACACTAGTCTTCAACATCTGGCACATCCAAATTTGCTACTAAAACTCCTTTCGCGTCTACAGCGCTAAAATTATCCACGCTCACAGGAACTACTCGCCCATCGTTCCCCTCCTGTATGTGTACAACACTACGTTTCACAAAACAACTCAATGAACCCAAATCTTCATTATCCTCCAATGGTTCAATAACACACACCGTACCCACAGGTAGATTCGACTCCACACTTCCCAAAGCGACAGTTTCCCCTAGCGGAAATAACATTCCAACAAGTTCCACAGTTCGTTGTCCAAGCCGGCCGGAGTGGCCGAGCGGTTCTAGGCGCTACAGTCTGGAACCGCGAGACCGCTACGGTCGCAGGTTCGAATCCTGCCAACGCATGGATGTGTGTGATGTCCTTAGGTTAGTTCTAAGTTCTAGGGGACTGATGACCACAGAAGTTAAGTCCCATAGTGCTCAGAGCCATTTGAGCCATTTTTTTCGTTGTCCAAGGTCAATTTTAGCATGATGTTGATGCAAGAAATCTACTCCTAGGATCATGTCGTAGCCCTCGCTCTCCCATGGTACCACCTCTATGCATCCATTAAATCGGACTTTCTCTATGCGAAAGTCAACTGTCACTGACCCCAAATGTGTGACCTCCTTATCCCCCATTCCACGCAACCTATAACGCGGTGGGTCTAACTTACTTCGTCCCATTATATTCTTAGTAGCCACTAATACTTGCGCCCCTGTGTCTAACAAAATCTTAAACTTTTTAATTCCTACGGATCCTACCATTGAACATTCCACCTCTGCATGCGTATTCGTAGCATTGAAATTAAACGGGAGCTCGTTTAGGTGGGTCTTGGGCCCCCTCTGTCTTTTTACGCTTCTCCATCCTCCACGCTGCTGACTTCCATCCCTTCCTCTATTCCTCGGTGACTGGGTACATTGCCTCTGCACATTTCCCGTACGAAAACACTTATAACGTTTTATACCGACTGCAAATGCTGTTTGCCTCTCGCGTACTCCTGTTGCCACGTCTATTTCCTCACACTGAATTGCCAGCTGAATGGCTAAATACAAATCTTTCGGAGTCCCTTCACGCACTTTCCGTGACATACGCGCCGGTAACCCTCTCAAAAAAACATCAAGTGCCCTTTGCTCCGCCTCCTGCAACAGAAAACTGTTCGCTTCATCGCTCCGACCCAACTCGTAAGTGTACTCATTAATTTCCCTTATCCTGTCTGCAAATTTATCCACCGTCTCCCCCTGTCTCTTTGTCATTGTGCTTTGCCTCTCCCTAAAGTACCGAGGGCTATTCTGTTTCTTGTATCTTTGTTAAAGACCTTCCTTTAATTGCTTAAACTGTCCTGCCTTCCTTAAGGCCTCAGAACATCTTACGTATATTTTCGCTTCATTCGTTAGTCTAATCTTGGCTACTTGTAACAACTGCTCATTAGACCAACCATTCGTTGCAGCTGAAATTTCCAAGCCCTTCACAAACGAAAGCACATCCTCAGATGCCTTGCCAGAAAACGGAATAATCAAACTCACGACGGCTGGATCAATCTCCTGCTTCCTAGGCAATAACGACTGATCAGATGTGGTTTCCCACTCACTTCTAGGTGTTCATTTCTCAACTGTGTATTGTCCACTGTCAACTGTGCTATCTTTTCCATTAAAATCCCTACCGCTTCTGGTTCCAAAACACCTTGCGTCCTTGACTCTGCCACTGTGTTGCTTCTGTTCTCAGTTAGTCGTTTTGTTTCGGTACTAAGTACAAGATTAATCTGACTTCCTACAACTCCTTATCATCATACTCAGTAACATCAGAAACCGATACAAAGAAATCAAATGCCACAAAAAGCAACATATTACTGTCCAAAATACACTAACATTTATTCTGACAAAAAAATAATATGCATACGCAAAACATCTAAAATGTGGCTCCTGGCAAGCCATACTCAAAACACCAACAAGAAAGAAAACGTCCAACACTCAAAAGAACAATTTTGACATCACTCACCACACCTTGTGACTGTACTGTAGGCGGTAGGCTCGAACGTCATACTGGACAGACAACGTCCGCTATACTGACACCAAATGTTGTGGTATCTGACGCTAAATGCGGCGTATTGACACCAAATATAGTGGATGGGTGGCAGGAGTTGCCGTATTAAAACTCTGTGTGAACTTTCCAAATGATTTATTCGTTTCCACTACAGAGCTTTGTTCACCTCGGTCCGCATCACAGGGCCTGCATTGCTGAGGAAGTAGCCCCAGCAGCTTGTGCAACGCAACGCAACGATTACGTCAGGATTTCCAAGTCCTTCACAAACGAACACACATCCTCAGATGCCTTGCCAGAAAATGGAATAATCAGTGGCCACCATCCTCGTTGACCCAACGCTGCTCCACCGGGAGCCATAGGCTGGCCCCGCTGCCGCTTCTTCCTTGGCTGGCGTAGCTGGGAACGCAGTGGCAACGACTGCCCGTTCCAGCGTCCGAACCTGCGGCCCTCACCTTGTAAATCTCTGGCGTGTGTCGGGAGACGAGACGACTGCCTGCGTTAGCAACCCGAAGAGTGGCCCAACCTGGCTGGCTGTGGACCCCACGTCGGCCTCAAACCAACGACCCGCCGTGGACTGAGACGCTGTACCCCATCTGTTGCCGTGTGTCGCCGGTAGTGTGACACGCCCTGCCGTCCAGGAGAGCTGCCACACTTGAATGAATCTCGTTATAAAACAACACCTATTTATACTCGGCTGCACGCCTCTGTTTCGCTAAAGCATCACTCCGAGTCACGTACGCCCCACACAGTATGTATGTGAAATGCTAACACAGGACTGGATGGGTTTAGGTATTGTTTCGGAAGTGTGTTACATTTCAAAAGGACAATAAAAGAAATTAATTTCTCTTGTACTGTTAATTCAAAGTGAAATTTTCCATTTTCAACCAAATAGCTTTAATATATGAGAAGTATAACAGACACGTGTTCACATTAGGTGTGTGGTTAGGTTTATTTCCTAACTAAGCGTGTTGTCTGTATAACATTCCCGTACTCAAGTCTGACAGCAGCAAAATTAACAAAAATTAACCACAAGAGGAGCTTTGCATCTGTCACGGTGACAGGGCCAGTGACTTCACATGACCTGAGGTGCCACTCAGGCGGGTCGTCGAAGCGTTACCCGCGCGGGTTTTGTAACGAGCTCTCTTGCAATTGGCTCTTAGCCACGCACAGGGGACGCGTTCGTTCATATTTCAGGCGTTTAACCGATGAAGATTTTGAGAACTCATAAACAAGCGTCGTCAGTCCTGTCCTGCGATTCGAGGAGATTTCTTATATCACGAAAGAATTCGTCGTGTTAACTGGTTATTTCACCCCCTCTAAGTTTCTCGGTCGTGTACTCGGAGGCGAGATGGAGCGGTTAGAAGGATACTATCGAGCCACTGACAAATAGTCGCGGCAGAGACGTTGTACTGGCGGTGGGTATGTGACGCTGGTTCTGTGCAGCTCTTAGACGCTCGTTTTCAAGTGGAACTAGCACAGGCTTTTCGAGTTGGGGACGACCTGTAACTTTAAAGTCATTTGTGAGGAGCATTAGGGATTTCGTACGAGTGTAAACTTTGCAGTCATTTCAGTTAATTTATATGGACAGAACTTGTGCTTTACCCAGACACGTTTCACTTCATGCATCGTGATACTGATTAGATTCGTATTTCTTTTTTGGTGCGATTCACAAGCCAGTTTTGACGCCTCAGCTTGGTGAATATTACACTACTGGCAATTAAAATTGCTACACCAAGAAGAAATTCAGATGATAAACGGGTATTCATTGGATATATATATATATATATATATATATATATATATATATATATATATTGTAACTGACATGTGATTATATTTTCATGCAATTTGGGTGCATGGATCCTGAGAAATCAGTACCTAGGACAACCACCTCTGGCCGTAATAACGGCCTTGATACGCCTGGGCATTGAGTCAAACAGAGCTTGGATGGCGTGTACAGGTACAGCTGCCCATGCAGCCTCAACACGATACCACAGTTCATCAAGAGTAGTGACTGGCATATTGTGACGAGCCAGTTGCTCGGCCACCATTGACCAGACATTTTCAATTGGTGAGAGATCTGGAGAATGTGCTGGCCAGGGCAGCAGCCGAACATTTTCTGTATCCAAAAAGGCCTGAACAGGACCTGCAACATACGGTCGTGCATTATCGTTCTGAAATGTAGGGTTTCGCAGGGATCGAATGAAGGGTCGAGCCACGGGTTGTAACACATCTGAAATGTAACGTCCACTGCCCAAAGTTCCGTCAATGCGGACAAGAGGTTCAAATGGTTCAAATGGCTCTGAGCACTAAGGGACTTAACAGTCCCCTAGAACTTAGAACTACTTAAACCTAACTAACCTAAGGACATCACACAACACCCAGTCATCACGAGGCAGAGTAAATCCCTGACCCTGCCGGGAATCGAACCCGGGAACCCGGGCGCGGGATGCGAGAACGCTACCGCACGACCACGAGCTGCGGACACGAACAAGAGGTGACCGAGACATGTAACCAATGGCACCCCATACCGTCTTGCCTGGTGATACGCCAATATGGCGATGACGAATACGCATTTCCAATAGGCGTTCACCGCGATGTCGCCAAACACGCATGCGACCATCATGATGCTGTAAACAGAACTTGGATTCATCCGAAAAAATGACGTTTTGCCTTTCGTGCACACGGGTTCGTCGTTGAGGCGCTCCTGTCTGTGATGCTTCGTCAAGGGTAGCCGCAGCCATGGTCTCTGAGCTGATAGTCCATGCTGTTGCAAACGTCGTCGAACTGTTCGTGCAGATGCTTGTTGTTTTGCAAACGTGCCCATCTGTTGACTCAGGGATCGAGACGTGGCTGCACGATCCGTTACAGCCATGTGGATAAGATGCATGTCATCTCGACTGCTAGTGATACTAGGCCGTTGGGATCCAGTAAGGCGTTCCGTATTACCCTCCTGAACCCATCGATTTCATATTCTGCTAACAGTCATTGGATGTCGACCAACGCGAGCAGGCGATACGATAAACGGCAATCGCGATAGGCTACAATCCGACCTTTATCAAAGTCGGAAACGTGATGGTACGCATTTTTCCTCCTTACACGAGGCATCACAACAACGTTTCACCAGCCAACGCCGGTCAACTGGTGTTTGTGTATGAGAAATCGGTTGGATACTTTCCTCATGTCAGCACGTTGTAGGAGTCACCACCGGCGTCAACCTTGTGTGAATGCTCTGAGTAGCTAATTATTTACATATCACAGCATCTTCTTCCTGTCGGTTAAATTTCGCGTCTGTAGCACGTCATCTTCGTGGTATATCAATTTTAATGGCCAGTAGTGTATATTCAGTCATTCTCTGAATGTCTGAGACTTTGCGTGTATGTGCGTCTACGTTGTGCTCCGCACCCAGACTACTCTCAGGTGAATAGCTATGATAAATACAGTTTTTCCTTATGGAATCCCAGTTCTAGAATTTTGTATGTGTTCCATGTTTCAGATCAGAAGTACGCTTCATTTCTTGAACCTATTCACCAGAGTGCATACTAGGACGCCATCCCGCGTACTGTGATCACTAACGTCGTACACCCCGTAAGGGAAAGTTGCTTGAAAACAGTTAAAGAAGTTCAGTCGCTGATCGGTGGATCTGAAGTGTTGTATTTCGATTTCGTTGCTCATTTTCCTTTAAAATAGGGCTAAATTCACTCAATTCTTCTGGACTACTTAGCACTCACGGGTAGTCAGAGACTGCTAGGTACTCCATTTATTCAATAGGAAGCTCACCGCTACTAAAAAAACCTTGTTTTATAGGCCGGAAGTCTGACCCACCAATGAACTAACAGCCAGTACTAATACAGGCAAGAACTGTGGGTGGCTTTCAGTTTAATATCTGTAATAATTTAGTACTGACTGTTTGTCAACCTTCCTGTTGCTGATTCGAACTTGAATCCCCCTAACGATATTTCGTATTTGACTAATAAGAAAGACAGAAAAACAAAGTCTGTAATTTCATGTATGAAATTTCAATATTTCGTTTAAATGACCTCTTAGCACAACAGCATCGTAAACCCAGCAAATAAAATGTCGAGTAGGTGACTTCTCGAAGCTCTCGAGGTAACTTGCCGTCACTGATCTGAAAATAATTGACTAACTCAAAGAGGGGCCTTCTGTGAAGATCTACTGCGAGTAGAAATGGTTTTGACTGAAAAAGCTGATTTTGATTAGGCACTAGAATATTTAGTTTAATTATTTCCACGTAGGCTTCAACCCCGCGTCCGGCCATCCTGATTTAGGTTTTCCGTGATTTCCCTAAATCGCTTCAGGCAAATGCCGGGATGGTTCCTTAGAAAGGGCTCGGCCGACTTCCTTCCCCATCCTTCCCTAACCCGAGCTTGCGCCCCGTCTCTAATGACCTCGTTGTCGACGGGACGTTAAACACTAATCTCCTCCTCCTCCTCCTCCTCCTCCTCCACGTAGGCACTGTGCTACATCTCACGCTTGCCCGCTTGAATGTCTGATAAAATTAGTACTTCAGTATGAAGTCTTACATTGCTCAATCCGATTAAGGTAACTCGAAACACCTGCTGAACTTAGTGGTGTCATGCAAACACCATTTCTCTGATAAACGTTTAAAAAGGCAAGTAAATGTAAATTATATTTGGTGAATGAAATACAGACTGGCTAAAAAAGGCTAAAACCGAGTTCATTTCAAGCGCAATTCCTAAAGAGAAATCTGCCCCACTGAATCATAATCACGTAGGTCACACTGTTATAACATTAAACGTCTTACCAAAATAAATCACGACAAGTCAGTATGGAAAAATGTCATCTTAAAATCTAGAATAATCTTCGAGAGAAGCCCATTTGTCTCATCTCTTGCTTTCATGTCTCCCTCGCTCTATCTGTCTGTCTCTCTCTCTCTCCCTCTCTCTCTCTCTCGCTCTCTCTCTCTCTCTCTCTCTCTTTCTTTTCTCGCCATGTACACAGGCAGCCACTTCCAATAACATACCATTTCACACAGGGGAAAGATTCACCTTAAGAACTCGTCAAAGCATGCCTAGCGTCTTCTGGCCTCTGCACCACATCTGCTTAGCCCGCTCACGTCTCGAGGAAGTTCAGCATAGACGCTACCACAAAGAGACGCCACAGTGAAAGTCCATCAGTGAGTTAAGAGATAAGAGCAAATGTTGCTCAGCAACAGCACAGCACTGTTGCTATTTGATGTCATAGGTAGTTGCTCCACAAGTGATTACAGTGTACAAGATAGCCAGTCTTTAAAATCCATTTACGGCCAGAAGCATGCACAGAACGAAATTTTGTGACAGGCATTTTTGTATTGTTAGTATGTGAGGAACCGAGCTGCGAAGTCCGAAGGCGTCAGTTTCTCTTCACCCTGTATACAGAAAATCCTGGAAGTTGGGACTGTATCTACAATCATTCAGTTTTCTTGTTTTATCAATAACAAGAAATCTGTACTGTGTGATTCCAGCAATCCCCACATATCTTTACAAATTCATTGAATGACATATCAGTTCATACATGTACATGGTAAATGTGGTTTTAATTCAAATTGTCTTGTTTGAAGGCTATAATAGCTTTGCATCATCCCTGTTTTAAGATTATGGAATATATTTGACTCTAATGAAACACATGAACACCCATATGACGACCAAAACAGAAATATCCTAGAGGTTGACCCTGGTTTTCCACACCAACATCATCAAACATGATGTTTTGCTTTACTTTTTCCACTGGTTGAATTTCACTGGTTTGACTGAATATCATGTATGTTACACCATCAACACCATGTAGTATCTTTGGCAGTAACTAGTACTTGGGCCGAAACAGAGTTCTTGAGAACAAGCATACATGTTCAAATCGGATTCCATCTGGGTGTGTTAGCAGTGTCATGAGAACATTCTTCTTGCTGCAACTGGATGGACCCACAATTATCGTCAGTATATTACCTCTTTCTTCTGGTCTTATTCCTCATCGTCACAGGATCAGTGGCTTACAACAAAGTTTTGATGCTTCACCCACCTTGCCAGCATACTGACTCCATCAGGTATTGGTGTGCAATAGGTTTTCTTGATTCAGACAGATTGCTGCTGCTGCAGTATTCCAGACACTGCACTGAAAATACTGAAAACAGTAGCATTAATAAGAGAGATATGGAAAAAAGAAAACACTCTCTGCTATAGTATACATATTATTCAGTAGTCATACACAGTGTGCATACCATCAACTAAATCAATTGTCTCTTTCTTCACACAACTACAGAATTTGGCAAATAAAGCTTTCTTGTATGCACAGAATTGACCATGTATTTCTCTCAAAGTGACCAGTAGTTCTTTACCTTCCTCTTTCGGCAATGTGTTTATGTATTGGTTTACATCATCCATGTGTACACCATATGTATGGAGATAGTTCACTACGTCTTTATATATAATTTGAACAAAAGCAACCATCTGTTCAGTCTTTCCAGCACAACAGATAGCACCAACAGTAGACCAACCAAGTTTCTAATGGTGGGGTGCTTTAAATAAATAGACCAGTTGCCCAATATAAGTATGAGTGCAGCGCCATCGTACAGCGAAATTATATATAGCATTAGACACACACGGAAAATATCTTGAGGAGGACGGAGTAGATTGTACTGTGTGGTAATATGTTGACTGTTGTAGGGCTCTGCTTTACACACTTCATCCCAATACAAACCCGAAAACTACACTTTAACACTTCTCAGTGTATTTTCGATCTCTAATATGACGTGCCAGTCACTCACTGTCCACTGATGCTTCCACATCAATTTCAAACCCTTTGAACCTCTAGCTGTTAAATTATATCTTGAATTGAATACCATTACAGCCCTGGGAATAATCGGCACCTTCTCAAGGATCCTGTCCTTGCAGCAACACTAGAATATTCTGAGATGGTATGTATGTTGGAGACCAATACTGACCTGCACCATGTGGTGGTGGACCAATGGCACACTTTTCCAGAGATTCAGGGCTAGCTTGTTGTCTAAATCGATGAGTGGGATAAAAAAAAAGCAACTCGTTGTCCTGATCCCACACGCTGACCAAGTGTGCTACAGGGTCCCACTGCACTCCAGATCCTGACAAGTGGGAGATCACTACAGCTACCAACATGGTAGATTACTGCTGGTCCAGAAACGCTGGAGGTTGCTGCCAGTCCAGGCATGATGGAGGCCGCTACCAGTTTGTACACACTGGAGTGTGTCCAGACATAGAGGAGACCACCGAACAATGGAGAAAAAACACAATAAGCATCTGCAGATAAGGACATGGGGTTGAACAAAGAAATGGAACTTGACAAAGAACCTCTAGTTGTGGTAATAGTATCAAAGACATACGATGAGTAGTTACTTTGCCACTTCTTCCTGTTCTGCTGCTGAGAGGCACTGGATGTTCCTGGCTCCTACTGCTAATTGTGACGCTTCATGACTACTACTCCACTGACTGAGACTGGTGGTGCACTGCATTCGTGTTGTATCACCAATGTTGTAATCATAGCATCACCAGTTGTGGCATTCCTGCATCCCTGTTAGCTTCTGCCAACTTTCGGGTGGGGGAGGAGGGAATGCTGTATTACTGATGGTTCTTGAGGGAAGAGGTGGGGGGGAGTAAATTGTGATTCAAGCTCCCTCTGTGATAGATTTGTGAAGTAGCTCATCGATGTACAACTGTTGGTGAAGAACACGCATTTGTCTCCTAGACATACTGATAGGGCATTTCAAAAAGATTGACAGTTCCAGCACAAGCGACTGTCAGCATGAATTGGGAAATGCATCTTCAACTCATCACAATGCATCGCCATTATTTGCTGAAACGTATTTTTCACATATTCATCCATTATCTTTCTTTCCAGTTCTCATGAAGGGAGCTATCGATGTAGTCCTTAGCTTCCTGCTTACATGTAGTACACTTACGGAAGTACTCCCTGCCTGTCAACATCATCTCCTCAACTGAACACTTTTTGAACAAGATGACTACACTGGAGTGGATGAGCATCTCACCTCTTGCACTTTGACTGGAATATTCAGGAAAGGTCGACAGTTCTATCACAGACGTCTATCAGCAGGAGTGGCAGAATGTAACTTGAATCCATCTTGCTGCATCAACATTATTTGATGAAATGTATTCTACTTCTTACACTCAAACAATTTTTGTGCTTTCCAAGCATCATGCAGGGAGCTATGGATGCAGTTCTCAGATGTATGATTACAGCTAATATATACCTGTTAAACTTCTCCAAACTACCAAAATCTCATCCACTGCACATATCGCACATACAACAAAGCAAAAACTTACGTCCGCCCACTCCAGCAGCTCAGCAGACACTGAGACTTTTTCCCATCAATTCACTAATGAGAAAGTCAGGGAGGGGAAGTGGGAAAGGGGAAAGTCCAGCAGCGCCCTCTGGTTGTGGTATTTTGAACTAGGGTACCAAAATCTGAATTTTTCACTGTTTTTTTAATATTCCACTCTTTTTCAAAGTACCACCATTTTCATATTTCTCGCCATTTTGAATTCGATTAATTTGCATAATTCATTAAATTAATTAGCATATCGATTTAATTTCTCTGAATATCAAATGAACTGTGGCATTGCCAGATCTACAGGCCAGGGAGAGGAGGTGGGGATTTAGAATTTCCCAACATTTTGAACTTGCATAATTTAATTAATTTGCATATCATTTTAATTAATTTCCATATCAATTTAACAGTAGCATTTCCTCATACACATCCCAGGGACAGGAGGTGGGGTCGACCACCCAAGAGAGCCACCATATTGGATAAATTTGGCGACAATGCAGACTGCACCAGAATCAACTTTGCTCCCCTACTCTGCCCTAAAGTGCGATGATCGTCATTCACAATAGATCCCCTACCACTACCATTGTCCCCTCGCCCACCGCGTTATCGGCACTGGTTTGGGAAAGCTATTTTGCATATACATTAACCATTAAATGAGAAAGGTTACAGTGGCATACAAGTTCCTGGAAATTTGCCTGTTGCAAGGAGGTTATCAAGCTATTCACAGCAGAATTAAGGAATAAATGGACGACATTTAAATTGACATACAGATTGTTTTCACGTTTCTGATGAAAGAAAATTTTATAAATATAAACTTGACTCGAACGGAGGTCTTACATAGCACTCATTTGTACA
The DNA here is from genome assembly GCF_023864345.2 of Schistocerca serialis cubense. Classification (NCBI taxonomy): domain Eukaryota; kingdom Metazoa; phylum Arthropoda; class Insecta; order Orthoptera; family Acrididae; genus Schistocerca; species Schistocerca serialis. Next base: position 795,970,589 of record NC_064642.1, on the reverse strand, counting down.
GAGAAATCCTTTGACTAGGTGAATACGAAGAAGCTACAAGGTACAAATAACAAAAAGTTATCCGATTCTACCAGTTGTATGCAGTTTGACATAGATGTGTATGTAAAGATAGATGACTGCCGGTCATAGACATTGATAACTATCCGGAGTGATAAGCAGCGTCGTACCATCTGAGCAATTATTCTTAATGTATTCCGATTACGTTTTCAAAAAATTCAATTATGTTGTAGTACACTAAATTAAGTCAGAATAGGTATATCAACATTGTCTTATCAGATGTCAAAAAATAAATGTGCAAGAATTAAGTTAACTCTCAAAGGAGAATATACAATTAGAACAAATTTGAAGCTTGTAAATGAATCAACTGGTATTATGCAAAAATTCAAGGTTCTAGTATGCGACGTTCTCCGGAGTGCTTAGCATGTGCATATATCTGAAAGTAAATTTTCACGAGCTACGTAAATATACACTCCTGGAAATGGAAAAAAGAACACATTGACACCGGTGTGTCAGACCCACCATACTTGCTCCGGACACTGCGAGAGGGCTGTACAAGCAATGATCACACGCACGGCACAGCGGATACACCAGGAACCGCGGTGTTGGCCGTCGAATGGCGCTAGCTGCGCAGCATTTGTGCACCGCCGCCGTCAGTGTCAGCCAGTTTGCCGTGGCATACGGATCTCCATCGCAGTCTTTAACACTGGTAGCATGCCGCGACAGCGTGGACGTGAACTGTATGTGCAGTTGACGGACTTTGAGCGAGGGCGTATAGTGGGCATGCGGGAGGCCGGGTGGACGTACCGCCGAATTGCTCAACACGTGGGGCGTGAGGTCTCCACAGTACATCGATGTTGTCGCCAGTGGTCGGCGGAAGGTGCACGTGCCCGTCGACCTGGGACCGGACCGCAGCGACGCACGGATGCACGCCAAGACCGTAGGATCCTACGCAGTGCCGTAGGGGACCGCACCGCCACTTCCCAGCAAATTAGGGACACTGTTGCTCCTGGGGTATCAGCGAGGACCATTCGCAACCGTCTCCATGAAGCTGGGCTACGGTCCCGCACACCGTTAGGCCGTCTTCCCCTCACGCCCCAACATCGTGCAGCCCGCCTCCAGTGGTGTCGCGACAGGCGTGAATGGAGGGACGAATGGAGACGTGTCGTCTTCAGCGATGAGAGTCGCTTCTGCCTTGGTGCCAATGATGGTCGTATGCGTGTTTGGCGCCGTGCAGGTGAGCGCCACAATCAGGACTGCATACGACCGAGGCACACAGGGCCAACACCCGGCATCATGGTGTGGGGATCTGATCTCCTACACTGGCCGTACACCACTGGTGATCGTCGAGGGGACACTGAATAGTGCACGGTACATCCAAACCGTCATCGAACCCATCGTTCTACCATTCCTAGACCGGCAAGGGAACTTGTTGTTCCAACAGGACAATGCACGTCCGCATGTATCCCGTGCCACCCAACGTGCTCTAGAAGGTGTAAGTCAACTACCCTGGCCAGCAAGATCTCCGGATCTGTCCCCCATTGAGCATGTTTGGGACTGGATGAAGCGTCGTCTCACGCGGTCTGCACGTCCAGCACGAACGCTGGTCCAACTGAGGCGCCAGGTGGAAATGGCATGGCAAGCCGTTCCACAGGACTACATCCAGCATCTCTACGACCGTCTCCATGGGAGAATAGCAGCCTGCATTGCTGCGAAAGGTGGATATACACTGTACTAGTGCCGACATTGTGCATGCTCTGTTGCCTGTGTCTATGTGCCTGTGGTTCTGTCAGTGTGATCATGTGATGTATCTGACCCGAGGAATGTGTCAATAAAGTTTCTCCTTCCTGGGACAATGAATTCACGGTGTTCTTATTTCAATTTCCAGGAGTGTATATACATGATATAGCAGGAAACGTTTGAAGCTCAATAAGCGTTGCCGCAGGTGATGCGGTTATCAAGGCAGTAACTCCAGAACACGGTAGTTATTTGCAGGAGAACCTGCAGAGGATGCATGAATGGTGCAGAGACTGGAAGTTGACCCTGGACGTAAGTACATAGGACCAAAAATCTACTATTGTACAACTACATTATCGATCACAAATTACTGGAAACAGTATCTATAGTAAAATATCTAAAAGTAATCATCAGGGGTGACCTTAAGTGGAATGACAAAGTAAACCTAACAGTAGGAAAAGTAGATGTTAGACTGAGATTCATAGTAAAAATCTTAAAGAAATGTGACTCACCTACGAAAAATGCAGACGCTCAGCAAACCCCAGTGCCAGGCGCTGCAAGACAGGCGGTGTGCTTCACGGAGAAGTTTACCACTGAAATTCTGACGGATTAGGTCTGGACACATTCTGTCAACGTGCTGCTTTCTTTTTCATAAAGCTTGCCGAAGGGCCATAACAATAAGATTCGAGAAATTAAACACAGAAGCTTACCGACAATCATTCTTCCTACGCGCCATTCGCAAATGGGACAGGGAAGGGAATATCAGCTAGTGATCCAGTAGTATCCACAGCGACACACCGTCAGGTAGCTTCTGGAGCAGTGGTGCAGACACAGAATCTCTTAATACAACCTCGCATCACGTCTCCGCCGTTATGTCTATGTGGACTTTGCGGAAACGAAGAATCTTAGTTTTGCTTGCCTTCAGCTGGATTTAATCAGCTTGTTGTTCAGTTTCTCAATGGTACTGAATTACTAATATTCCAAATCCCTGTAACGCAAAGAAGTTGAAAGGGTGCTGATAATGTCCCTCGCTCCTCAAAATATGCCAGTCACATGCAGTTCTTCATTTCGATTGTAAATGCTATTCTGAAGACTTATGGCTATCGCGAAAATAAACCCCTCTAAATTGTAAAAGAGGGACCCCAGCGTAATTATCGTGGAAATTGCCTTGTAATTAAACGATGATGGAATGTCATATTGCTCCCAGTGCAATAAATTTAATTTGTAATGCTGTCTAAGTAATGTATGGAACAAGAAAAATTTATTCTTAAGATGCTGTGTGAGCCGGCAGGCTACCGATAGGTGAAGATCTGCGCCCGCGCTCGAAACAGCAAAGCGGTCGAGTCGCTATTATGTCTGTTGACATTTTTAAAAATATCGGGTATCCCATACATCCATATTTAAGAAATATCATTTTCAGCCCTCGGTATATGGAGAAAAGTATCGATGTATCAATATATGGTGTCACCACCAGCTAGGTGGTAGCCTTTAAATCGGCCGCGGTCCGGTAGTATACGTCGGACCCACGTGTCGCCACTGTCAGTGATTGCAGACCGAGAGCCACCACACGGCAGGTCTAGAGAGACTTCCTAGCACTCGCCCCAGTTGTACAGCCGACTTTGCTAGCGATGGTTCACTGACAAATTACGTTCTCATTTGCCGAGACGATAGTTAGCATAGCCTTCAGCTACGTCATTTCCTACGACCTAGCAAGGCGCCATTACCAGTTTATATTGAGATTGTTATTAATGTATCAACAAGAGCGATGTTCTCCAATTATGGATTAAAGTTAAGTATTACATCAACTACGTACTTTATTTGCTACTCTAAATTCCCTTAACTGTTCCAGACCTCACGCCAGTCTGCGTCAGCTTAACGCGTGCCTTTCGGCATCCTCGCATAGTGACTTGGCTGTCTTGCCAAGTCACAACACAATATATCAGGTCACAAAGTATCGAAGTATCGGCCTATAAAAATATCGGCTACATTTCGTAAATATACTGCCGGTTATAGATCTGTATATTTAAGTACTGACTTATTATTAGGTATTCTGTACATCAACAAGCTAGCTACCTGCTTATCCCACTTAGAGCACGAATAGAAAGGAAAACGATGCACGTCCACACTTGGCGATCGTCACTTTTCTAACAATGGTGACTACACGCAAGTGGCGCAGTGAAAGACGTGCGATGGGTCCGCCGCTATGTTTCGTCACACATCGGATTTGCCTGGAACACTTCATGCCTACCTACCTGTTTTCTCATTTCTCTAAACGTCTGTGACCTAGCAGCTGTAGTGTCGAAATTGCGTGGTGAAGTTGAACGTTGCCGCTCCTGTTGGTGTAGCCGAGCGCCGATTACGTCAGCATATCTCCTCACAGGTCTCCGCCCATCGCAAAAACCAATCTTGTCATGGTCGTCATTTTCAGCAACTGATTTTGAAGAATGCCAGTGTGAAGAAATATCACACTAGTTGCGTAAAAATTGTTTTTTAATGCGACTGGTTTGCTATTTCTCCACTTCGGATATCTTGTTATTCCATTCACATCGCCAGCCCCCAGTGCAGTCGGACTGCTTGTTTGTGCCACCCATATTTACTTCACACAAAGAGAAAGACTGGATATGGTGGGGGCTCAAAAAGTAGTAAGACTCCTTAAATTAAAATTATGTTCTACTACAATTTCCAAAGAACGATTTCATATATTTACCGAAAACTGCCAAAAATTATAATGTAAAATAAAAATACTGGCACTCCACATTGCCATTTTGATATCGTTACATCGATACGTCGGGGAAAAAGTTATCGCCGATACTTCATCAACAGCCCGAGTCGGAATGAAGGGTCGCCCACGGCCCTGCTGAGAGGGGAGTCTCAGGGAGTCCCGTCCTCCAGTGCCTTCTCTACGAGGAGCTTGTCTGGAAGTGCCTTCTCTGGCTGGTCCATTGTTGTCTCCTTTCGAGGGAAGAGTAGTGCTGACTGTGCGTCTTCGCTCTAGCTGATGGACACGCAGTTGTCGTTTGATCGTCGACACACTGAGACTTGGAAGGGGCTGGCCATGACAGCCATAACGTACGGTTGGCGAATACGGTCCATTAGTAGAGGCGTTATTTGTGTGCGGTTGGACAGATCATGTGGAGACGCCAGGCGGTGGCTGTACTACCTGCGAGCTGTGGTTGTTTCTTAACACAAGACTGACGGATTTTTATGGTGGAGAACATGCAACACTTCAGTGCATTCAAAGGTGAGCGGTGTGTTTGCATGCAAATAGTTTCGACTTGGGTTGGAACAAGTGTCTCACTTATATGCTTGACATTGCAGTGCGCGACTTTGTGTTCAAGTTGTGTATTTCAGTGGGCACAAGGAGCCCTTCCGATTAGGAATTTTGTCTATGTTTTAAGAAGGACAGAAAACTGCTTCATACTTCATTATGTGGTCTGTTTAGTGTAATATTCTCAATTGTGAATATGCTGTCTCACTAACTCTGGTACCATTAATTTTTCGGTACTCGCTCTCAGGCAGAGGCGTATTTAGGCCCAGGCAGACTAGGCAGCTGCCTAGGACGGCGGATGTTAAGGGGCCGCGGATTCTCGTCTTACAAAAATTGTTTTTAACTTTTAATAGGTTTTTACTGTTATTTTCTATTAAATTTTGGCCCTCCTTTTTTAATAAAATATATTCTGTGTAATGGGTTTTTTAAAGAGTGTACTGTTATTCCTACGTCATATACAGAGCTTTTCTGGTTGTGATTTTAAGCTGCAAGCTCAGTTCGGGTGGCCTGGGTAGATAGCTAGGGTCGCGACCAGACATTCTCTAGGGATGCACGTGCAGGTCCAGGTGGAGTATTCGTCCGCATGACCGACGTGATATGCCGGTCTCTTGCGAAAGGCGTTGGGTTCATTTGGTAGGACTCTCAAGCATTTATTGCACTCAAAATTTCTGATGTGCGGGCACGTTTCAGAATGTTTTCTGACTTGTTCAAAACAAAGCCTGTCTGACTCCATTTTCGGACTAAGTGTTGCACGGCACTCTTTGCTGGCACTTCGACACTACTAAATTTCTCAGCAAACAATCGCCCAGGAAGTCTCCACGACTTTGTTGCCACCTAATTTTCACAACGAACACCCGCTGTTCCACTGTGAGTACCATCATCCCCTCTGCGCTGCTCCACTCTCACTGACGCAGCCTGCAACACGCTCTGAACCGGTGTGAATTACGGGGCAGGCGTACACGTGGTCTACGCCTCACAGGGTTCGTTTATATGCATACATTCACGCCCAATCGTATCCACTCGTCCGGCCCTCTTTTATTTGCCACACCCAGTATATACTTGCTTTAAGAGTGGATACGTAGCTGAACGTTCCACACGATTTGTAACTCCCAAGGAGCTAGCCATTTTAGATTCGGTGTTTATGTTGTAAGCTAACGGTTTGTTCTGAACATTTCTTGGATGTCAATAATGTCCATTTTGTGAAGTGTAATACATACATCCCACAGAAGGTTGATCTCTGCACCTCCTGGACCTTCATGTTGTGTTACTCTTCTGAAGTACATGGTAGTTCATTAGCAGATAATATTTTTCTTGTCACAATTGTTAACACAACGCATTCAAATGAGCCTTACTAAAGACTGTGTGTGATATTCGAGTTTTGCCCAGCACTGCAGCATCAACGGTTCTGATTGCTTCATTGATTCGTGCACAAAGGGCAGAAATGTCATTGGCTGGATTGTGTACATACACAATACGTAACCCCACATAAGTAAGACTAATCACGTAACATCGGCAGAGCACGTGGGCCACCCGATGGGACCATCACGACCCATTGATTTTTCTCGGGAAATATGTCGTTCAGCACACCTCACAAGGTCAGATTCGTATGTGTCTTCTAGTGGCTGGCTGCGTTGAAATGCAGCTTACTCTCTTTTAACTCGTACAAAAGACACAGGGCGACGTCCAATTCGAGGAAGCTCTTTGACACTGGCTGTATCTTTAAAGTTTTTGAACCACCTCATCTTGCTTGTTTTTGACAGTGGTGTCCTCCCATATTGGTGTAGATAATTCCACAGTACCCTCGTCATGGATTTGGATCCTGCACGCCAAATGATACATCACGTCTTCTATTGGTCTGTAACTATTTTGATGCACAACAAATAAATTCTGCAACATAGGGGAAAGGAAAAAAAGATTAGAGGGATGATTACAATAAACCACGGTTCTCTGTCTCTAATGATTTTGAAATTATGATTTTTTGAACTTATAGTGCACATTTCTGTAAACCCAATACAGGATTAGAGAAACATTCTCTGCAAAAAACTGGGAAGTTCCTAAATAGCTCTGTTTATTTGAAAATCATAAAACCAACAAGCTCTCACAACTATGACAACGACATAATTTACACGATACGCAGGGGTTGGGCAAACATATAGAAAAACCGCTAGAAATGCATGTTTCACACAAGTGCATTTGGTATCCAAGCTTGCTGGTTGCGCTGTCGTATTTGGCCACAAACGGCAGCTGTGAATTGTCTTTAAAAGTTGCAAGCGTCAGTCGTGGTCAGAACAGTCTTCTGTGTCGCTGCGAATGCATTACACCTGAGTTAACTGACTTCGCACCTGGGCAAACTTGTGGTGGGTGCTTCCGTAACCAAGGGAGCCGATGTGTTGCTGTTTCAGGGCGCACCTTATCGAATATTTACACCGTTAACAGTGAAAGTGGAAAACATCAACTGCTAAGTCACTACACTGACGAAAATGTGTGTTGAGAGATCATGACAGACGCTCACTGAAGGCAACTGTGATGAAAAATAAGGGGACGACAGCCGAAAAAGTCACTGCAAAACTAAATGTCGCAGTTGCGACCCCTATCAGCATCAAAGTAACACGAAGGGAACTACATAAGCAGTGAATTTCAGGGTGATCTGAAATTTCCAGACCATAATTGGAAAACGTCAAGCAAGGGTCATAAGACGTGCTCTATAGAGCAGTGGAATAAAGTCAATCGTTGGATAAGTCTTGTTGCTACAGTTTCCAACTTCTGGACCAGTACATGTCCCATGAGTGAAATATGGCGGGAGTTCGTTGATGATTTGGGAAGCGATATCGTGATATTCAAAGGTCGCATTACTGCCAAGCATTATGAGGCCATTTTCGCTGATCATATATGAAGGGTTCATTTCAATAGTGGTACAAGTCCAGTTTTGTTCGTTCCTAAAGTTAAATGAGCGCTGAAAAATCTGCAGTTGAGGTACCAGAAATATTCAAGCATATGGCTTCTTGCTAGAGATGAACCTTTCTTTCCGTTTGTTTGGATCATTAATTTCAGAAGCATTATAGACAGAAAAGTAGAGGTAATGGACTTGTACCACTATTGAAATAAGCCCTTCATATATCCCATGGTACAGAGTTTAATCCCCAGTAGCGAAGCTGTTTTCCGAGATGGCAGAGCCTCTGTTCACACAGCTCGCTTCCTCCAGGACAGGGTTTGTAAGGACGAGCATGAATTGTTTGCAGCTCCCTTGGCCACCACACTCACCAGATCTCCATAGTCTTGAGATCTGTGACGTGTTTTAGAGAGGAGGATGAATGATTGCTATCCACCTCTATCATCATTACCTGAAGTTGCCATTGTTTATCAGGAAGAATGGTACAAGATTGCCTTGGAAACAATACAGGATCTATATTTATCATTCTGAGACGACTGGAAGCTGTTTTGAATATCAGTGGTCTTCTACACTCTATTAGGCACAGTAATTTGTTGGATTTTAGGGGTGCTTTTTGTCCAGTCGCTACAAAATTGTAGTACGCTCTCACCACTGTCTCTGTTTCACTTACGGCTATGGTTACGAACAGACTTCTTTCGAATGTGACTAAGCGAGTGTGTAATTGACGGGAATTCTTTTAGTTTCAGTACTTTCCAATTACGAAAAATTGGTTGAAATGGCTCTGAGCCTTATGGGACTAAGGTTAGTTAGGTTTAAGTAGTTCTAAGTTCTAGGGGACTGATGACCATAGATGTTAAGTCCCATAAGGACAGCACACAACACCCAGTCATCACGAGGCAGAAAAAATCCCCGACCACGCCGGGAATCGAACCCGGGAACCCGGGCGCCGGAAGCGAGTACGCTACCGCACGACCACGAGCTGCGGACTTACGTTTGGTCATCGGTGGCAGTGGCTGCTGTGAGCTATGAACCTGAGGATCTATTCCAAACGTCTCTCAACTGTCAAACACCAGTCAGATACATTTTATACGTCTTTAGAGAACCCGAGACTCCTAGTTATACCCTATATGAGTTAACTAGCATGGTACATGCTGTTTGGCTCGAACAGCATGTACGCCATTGCCATCAAGTTACTCACAGGTCTTAACTATTAATGCTTTGTGCGATTCTCCATACTAGGAAACTTTGCTGTTTAATTCCTTGTGAGTTAAGACGAGCCTGTGAACAAGTGTCTCAGCATGGTGTGAGTCTGCAGGGACTTATCCCTTGCACGCTCCCCGTGAGATCCACATTCCCAACATCTCCACACCACTACATTCGTAGTGCGCCTAACAGAATGTGGTGGTGTGGACATGTTGGGAATGTGCATCTCACGGGGAGCGTGCAAGGGATAAGTCCCTGCAGACGCACTATCCTCTGCGCCCGCGGGGGCTCAGATGGATAGAGCGTCAGCCATGTAATCAGGAAATCCCGGGTTCGAGTCCCGGTCGGGGCACACATTTTCAACATGTCCCCAATGAAGTACATCAACGCCTGTTTGCAGCAAGGGTGTCCATTTAATTATAGAGCTTTCGTACTTATGATAACGCCACCCACCAGAGTTTTTGTAGGCTATCACAGGTGTTGTTTCTTTCATAGGGCAAAGTTCAACTTCTGCTACGGAATACTGAGATAAACAGATTTTTCTTTCATACGAGTTTTAAAACAGGTGGCTACAGCGAGTCACCAGTCTGTTGAGAAGGGTTTCTCTGGACGTTTATCTCGCATCTCACACCGTGCCCCTGTAGAAAGTCTTTCCGGATAGTCGCCATTAAAAGAAGGGACAAGGGCTGCTTTTGCCAGTGACCTACGTAGTGGCTCTGCTGTCTCATTGTGTCTGCTAAGTGGCCCACTGTGAATTTAAATTGTCCTTTCCTTATAACTGTGTCGCGTGGCTACGATCGGGGAAATTATTTGTGTGAAATTAGTACTGTGAGTGTTTGTAGTGTACATTCACGAAATGCTGGCTTATTTATTAGATTTGCTATCAATCAAATCCTTGCAGTTTCACATAACTATGTTATGTGATATATCGATTTAACTGGAATTATTTCAGGAATTCAATGTATGGTGTGTTATTTGTTTGACACCTTACGCATTTAGTGTATTGCCTTACTGAACTTAGTGGCCATTCTACCTCTCATATTTGTTATTAGCAGCAGATACGGCGATATGTTACTGAAATGTTTTCTTGAGGTGGTCAGGCCTCGAGATTATGCAAGTAGACTGTCCCTCCCCCATTCAAGGAACTGAAACATCATCATCATCGCCATCCACATCATAGATTGTAGCTTTTGGTCCATTTCGTCTCCTTCAAAATTCGTCAAGCCATCTTTTTATTGGTCGTTTGTTGTATTATGCCAACTATGTTTTGAATATTCAGTTCATCTCGGATGTCATCATTTGTCTTTGTATCCATCAAATTATATCGAGCCATGTATCTAAGGAAATTCGTTTGACATTGTCATATTCTCATTTCATTTCTCTTCTTAAGAGTTGTAATCTTCCCCCTCCTTCCTACTTCCGTATGTTGTTCACATTAAACAATGTCCAGTTTGAGTAATTAATAAGTAAAGTCTTTTATGAAGATTTGACAGGATCGAAGACTACAATAAACTTTCTAGTTTACTTAGCTTGTCATGTTGAGATGGCTCCAGTTCTTCCTCTGTAGGGGTCTGATTCTTGTAGCTGAAAATTTCACATCAGGTTCTCGTGGTTGATTTGAACTAAATAAATTTGAAGATTTTTGCTACAGCGACTTTTTTCTTACCTAAATATGTTTTCTCACATTTCAGTATATCATACAATATTTTGTTTTTTCACATTACAAAGTCAAAATTAAAAAATACAAAAATAGTCCGATCACATTGTAGGAACGCTTGCAACTCTCACACTCTGCGGAAATAACAATATTCCACAGGGTTTGCAGTTTTTCTTAACAAACGGATTTGTACTAGTCTGTTACATTATTAATTTCTATTATCATTTAATAAATGAATCCAGAAGTAAATATGGTAAACAGTACAGGATTGTGTAATTAATAATAGAAATTTTAAGTGTGTGAATAATTCTTAATTTCAAGTGTTTCTAAGAAAAATAATTTTAACTGTACATTTAGAACTAGTACTTATCGATTGTAACATCGAGACTAAAATATTTTATAAAGTATTTCCTTTTCATAAATTTTAGTTTGAAATATAACATACTGTGTATAAAATTATATGACAGTTTTCTGAAAGCCAACTGGGATAACACTGACCTTACCAAAATTCGAAAAATAATACTGGTATCGAGAACTGCTGTTGAGGAAAGATAATGCGAGTGTAGGATGTCCTCTTACAGAGTCCAGGTTTCACTTCCATAGACCTGCGCTGATATAGCCATAACCTTATAGAGGTTTAGTAGAGTATCGCTGTGGATTTTCTTCCACAATGTTCTGCATAAAATTCCGCAGAAACGGATGTAACTTATTTTTTATGTCATTGTTTGCCCTATATATAATACTACCCTGTGTTAAATATATCTCCCGCCGAGTCGTGAGACGAAATGGGACCACATGCGTTGTGTGTCTAATTTGTCATTAAGGTGTTTGTTGAAACTTCCTACCAGATTAAAAGTGTGTGCCGGACCGAGACTCGAACTCGGGACCTTTGCCCTTCGGGGGCAAGTGCTCTACCGTCTGATCTACCCAAGCACGACTCACGCCCCGTCCTCACAGCTTTACTTCTGCCAGTACCTCGTCTCCTAGCTTCCAAACTTGACACAAGCTCTCCTGCGAACCTTGCAGAACCAGCACTCCTGAAAGAAAGGATATTGGGGAGACATGGCTTAGAGCGGGGCGTGAGTCGAGCTTGGGTAGCTCAGTTGGTAGAGCACTTGCCCGTGAAAGGCAAAAGTCCCGAGTTCGAGTCTCGGTCGGGCACACAGTTTTAATCTGCCAGGAAAGTTTCATATCAGCGCACACTCCGCTGCAGAGTGAAAATCTCATTCTGGAAGGTGTTTGTTGTAGGTGGATTTTGTCATATTATCCGGTGAGCTGAAAATTACCGTGTGTTAAATGTATCTTCTAATGTATAGACTTCATTGTCATCTTTCATACTGGTTTATTCTGCGACTGTTAGATAAGAATTGTGGAAAATTATATTTGGGAAAAAATTGAACATCTTTTTTTTATAAAACTTCCTGGTAGATCAAAACTGTGTGCCGGACCGAGACTCGAATTCGGGACCTTTGCCTTTCGCGGGCAAGTGCTCTACCAACTGAGCTACCCAAGCACGACTCACGCCCCGTCCTCACAGCTTTACTTCTGCCAGTACCTCGTCTCCTAGCTTCCAAACTTGACAGAAGCTCTCCTGCGAACCCTGCAGAACTAGCATTCTTTTTTATAATGAGTGTCTTTTGAGGGTGTGGAATGTCTTTTCGACCGTACAACTCCTCTCCTTACCCTACAGTGGGCATCTGCTGGTGCCATAAGTATTCTCAGTACCTGTCACGGTGCACGATCCGTCGCCATAAGCAGAAGAGCAGCAATTACCTCTCAACCAACAGTAGCGTCAGTGTTACCGTTACGCTCGCGTTGTAGACGTAACGTGGACGATGGATGAGTCGCTCTCGACTGAGATACGTCGCTCTTCAGCCGGCTCATTCTGGCGCGGCACGCGGAGAGAACTGCCGGGCGCCCGAAATGGATTGTACAAACAATAAGAGAAAGCACGCAGGTGAAATACATTTATACAGACGTACGTGGACGTTAAATTAACATTCGAGGCGCACACACACGCACGCTAGCCGGGTATAAGCGCGCGTTACTCCGCCATTACTCAGGAGCTCTTAATTAAGTTACCCCGGCGCCTGACGGCCGAAACAAATGCCACGGACAGCGGTCAACTGGTCAACGTCCCGCGCGGCCGGCCGTGTTGGTTTAGGCGGTCGGGCCGCCTGCGCTCGGTGGCTCCGCCAGCGCCTGCCTCGCCGTGGGAACCGGCGCTGCGTATTCAGATGAGCGGCGGCCAGCTTCCTCCCGCCCTGGCCGGGGATCGCTGCACGTGTCCCGCGGGGACGTGTGGTGGCTGCTGCTGCCGCTGCCGCTGCCGCTGGGGTGAGCGATCGCCGGCCGGCGCGGCGCGCTCGCCACGCCCTCCCACTCCACCGGCTTCGGGCTGAAGGCCGCGCCTTCCTACCTTCCTACCTGCCTCTTAATTACCAGGCGCCGTGCCGCGCAGCTCCTGCCGAGTCGTGTGACGAAACGCGGGCTATCGCGCGTCGCCTGATAACTTAATTTGCTGTCACACGACACGACCGAGCTCATTGCTTGAGACCAGCTGACACATCGATCGGGACGTTTCGAGAGAAAAGAGAAAAATGTGAACATCACCTTTTATTTCTGAGTTAGCTCTATTCCTCTATCTGCAATTTTACAAACAGCACGGGGGCTATTCCCTCTTTCGCGACTGTATGAAGGAGCGTTTGCACTGAGCTCAGAACATATTTCTGTTCGCAACCTTGTGTGCAACTTGTTACCTCAATATTGTTGGCAACATTGTTCGTTGTTCGCGTTCCCGTTTATGCTAGAGACCAACATTTCTACGTATGTATTCGCATAGTCTGCTACTATAAACTGATAGCGAACATTTCACTTTCTGTATTCACATCAAGAGATACGGTATGTTACACTACTGGCCATTAGATTTGCTACACCAAGAAGAAATGCAGATGATAAACTGCTATTCATTGGACAAATACCGGGTGATCAAAAAGTCAGTATAAATTTGAAAACTTAATAAACAACAGAATAATGTAGATAGAGAGGTAAAAATTGACACACATGCTTGGAATGACTTGGGGTTTTACTAGAACAAACAAAAAGACCCCATATTGCTAGAAAAAGTTCACAAAATGTCCGACAGCTGGCGCTGGACAGCAAAACGTCAGTGACTAAGCATGACAATCGTGTATAAAAGGAGCTGTAATGAGAGAGAGAATCAGATGCGCCAGCAGTCGGAGCTTGTTGACGTTGTAGAATGAAGGCTTTCACGACCGGGTGACATGGCTGTTGATATACTTTCCGGGATGTGAGGTCGTGGTCCAAGAACTTTTCTGCTCCTTACGTTTCGTCCAGGACTGCGCTGGACTTTCTCAGAGGCGCTGCTACGCTGAGTCGGCAAGACTCAGCGTAGCAGCGCCTCTGAGGAAGTCCAGCGCAGTCCTGGACGAAACGTAAGGAGCAGAAAAGTTCTTGGACCACGACCTCACATCCCGGAAAGTATATCAACAGCCATGTTGACGTTACCTGTAAAGGCGCTTTTAGTGAAGCTGTATTATCAGAATGGCGAATGTGCTAGTTCAGCGTAACGATCCTATCGCCATAGGAAGGGGATTAGAACGGGTAAAGGTCCGTTGACAAATTCAGCTGTGGCGAGAATGATTTCGAAGTTCGAAGCCACGGTTTGTTGAACGATAGACCCCGTAGTGGCCGACCGAGCACAAGGAGTAATGCTGCTGAGACAGTTCAGGAAGAAATGGAGACTGTAGCGGGTTCGTCTATGCGCGGGGAAATCAGCGCTCGTGCACTCGCACGTCGCACCAGCATTCCATACAGTACTTTTTGGTTGGCACTTAGCCGTACCCTCCGATGCTATCTGTACATAATCCATCGGCATCATGAACCTGGCGATTTAGTGAAGCAGAGAGCATTTGCTGTGTGGGCGTTTCAAAAGATGTCGGAGGATGACGTTTGGGTGAGTAGCGTGTTGTGGATCAACGAACCTCATTTCACTCTCCGAGGGTCTGTCAACGCCCACAACTGCAGAATTTGCGCTACCGAAAATCCTAGAACTCTCGTGGAAACTCCATTGCACGACGAGAAAGTCACGGTATGTGTTGGATTTATCACATCTACCGCTATCGGGCCTTTTTTCTTCGTGAAAATGCGTGATTCTGGTTTCGTAACTGTTACTGTGACGGGTGAGAGGTACGCCGATATGTTACAGAATCGCATCATCCCCAGCCTGGCTGATAAACACCTGCTGGAACGTACGATGTTTATCCAGGATGGCGCTCCACCCCATATTGCTAGACGCGTGAAAGATCTCTTGCACGCGTCGTTTGGTGATCGTGTGCTCAGCCGCCACTTTCGTCATGCTTGGCCCTCCAGGTCCCCAGACCTCTCAGTCCGTGAGATTATTGGCTTTAGGTTTACCTGAAGTCGCAAGTGTATCACGATCGACCGACATCTCTAGGGATGCTAAAAGACAACATCCGACGCCAATGCCTCACCATAACTCCGGATATTCATTACAGTGCTGTTCACAACATTATTCCTCGACTACAGTTATTGTTCAGGAATGATGGTGGTCATATTGTGCGTTTCCTGTAAATAACATCATCTTTGCTTTGTCTTACTTTTTTATGCTAATTATTGCTATTCTGATCAGATGAAGCGCCATCTGTCAGACATTTTTTGAACTTTTGTATTTTTTTGCTTCTAACAATACCCCATGTCGTTCCAAGCATGTGTGTCAATTTGTACCTCTCTATCTACATTATTCCGTGATTTTCAAATTTGTACTGACTTTTCAATCACCCGTTATATTATACTAGAACTGACATGTGATTACATTTTCACGCAATTTGGGTGCATAGATCCTGAGAAATCAGTACCCAGTACAACCACCTCTGGGCGTAATAACGGCCTCGATACGCCTGGGCATTGAGTCAAACACAACTTGGATGGCTTGCACAGGTACAGCTGCCCATGCACGATACCACAGTTCATAAGCAGTAGTGACAAGCGTATTGTGACGAGCCAGTTAGTTGCTCCGCCACCACTGAGCAGACGCTTCCAGTTGGTGAGAGATCTGGAGAATGTGCTGGCCAGGACAGCAGTCGAACGTTTTCTGTATCCAGAAAGGCCCGTACAGGACCTGTAACATGCGGTCGTGCATTATCCTGCTGAAATGTAGGATTTCGCAGCGATCGAATGAAAGGTAGAGCCACGGATCGTAACACGTCTGAAATGTAACGTCCACTGTTCAAAGTGCCGTCAATGCGAACAAGAGGTGACCGGGACGTGTAACCAATGCCACCCCATACCATCACGCCGGGTGAAACGCCAGTATGGCGATGACGAATACACGCTTACAATGTGTGTTCACCGCGATGTCGCCAAACACGAATGCGACCATAATGATGCTGTAAACAGAACGTTGATTCATCCGAATGACGTTTTGCCATTCGTGCACCCAGGTTCGCCGTTGAGAACACCATCGCAGGTGTTCCTGTCTGTGATGCAGCGTCGTGGGCAACCACATCCATGGTCTCCGAGCTGATAGTCCAAGCTGCTGCAAACGTCGTCGAACTGTTCGTGCAGATGGTTGTTGTCTAGCAAAGGTACCCATCTGTTGACTCAGGGATCGAGACGTGGCTGCACGATCCGTTACAGCCTTGTGGATAACATGCTTGTCATCTCGGCTGCTAGTGATATGAGGCCTTTGGGATCCAGCATGGCGTTCCGTATTACCCTCCTGAACCCACCGATTCCATATTCTGCTAACAGTCATTGGATCTCGACCAATGGGAGCAGCACTGTCGCGATACGATAAACCGCAATCGCGATAGGCTACAATCCGACCTTTATCAAAGTCGGAAACGTGATAGTAAGCATTTCTCCTCCTTACACGAGGCATCACAACAACGTTTCACCAGGCAACACCGGTCAACTGCTGTTTGTGTACGAGAAATCGGTTGGAAACTTTCCTCATGTCAGCACGTTGTACGTGTCGCCACCGGCCCCAACCTTGTGGAATGCTCTGAAAATCTAATCATTTGCATATCACAGCACCGTCTTGCTGTCGGTTAAATTTTACGTCTGTAGCACGTCATCTTCGTGGTGTAGCAATTTTAATGGTCAGTAGTGTACGTAAAGGTAAAGAATTAATGACATTTGGTCCTGCATTAGTAATATTTAAGGAAATGAAGAGACGAAGAAAACGACGTAGTCGTCGTTGTTAGACCAAAACATACTATAGAAAACATGGAGGGAATGTCATGCTTTGTGAGCCTGATTTTGTAAGACGGTTCTGGCTTTCGTAACTTCACTTGGATGTCGCCGTCAGATTCTGAAATGTTGCTGACTATTATAGGACCACTTGTTTCAAAGAAAGACAACAATTTCTGAAAAGCGATCTCTGCTGTGAAGCGAAGACTTGCTGTCACTCTTCGTTGTCTGGCATCAGGAGACTCCTATCAAAGGCCTTCATATTTATTCCACGTTTCAAAGCCAGGCACATCTCAAATAGTTCCGGACGTTTGCGAAGCTTTGGTTGAGGGATTGAAGGATTATGTAAAGTAAATAAGGTATGTTAATAGCACTGAAACACATACCCCAAAAAGGAAAGTGACACAACTCGAAAATAGTTTTGAGTTTATGTCACTGAAAAATTTTGATATAATTACAGCATTACTTTTGTATATAATACGTATAACAGAATATACTGCCGTTAAACACTTACGTAAAATGTAAAAGAAGCTTATTCTACTTCACTGTAAGTATCGTATAATTATTTAAAAGTATTTTCTCAAATATTGCATATTTGATTTGTAACACTGTTCTTGGCAGGTTGCGACGTACTTAATTGATTAGATATTTATTTTTATGTTATTATTTACATATTAGCATCATTCCATGAAGAGAGAATGTGACAGGGGAATCTGCGGTTGAACTTGAAACTGTGTTTATTACTGTATGCCGCTGCTTCCTCAGAACATTCATTTCTTCCTATTATAGCACATCACTTACTCGTTTTGTAGCCACCGCCCTTTCATAGGGCTGAAGATCTTTCAATCTTGCGACAACAAATTATCCGAAGTCTGTTCCCGAGTTGATGTTGCTGCTACTGTGCGGCAGGTCCCGGCGGAGGTTCGAGTCCTCCCTGGGGCATGGGTGTGTGTGTGTTTGTCCTTAGGATAATTTAGGTCAAGTAGTGTGTAAGCTTAGGGACTGATGACCTTAACAGTTAAGTCCCATAAGATTTCACACACATTTGAACATTTTGATGTTGCTGCTGCATAATATTATGCAACGTTTCTGCTGCATTAAGTATGGGGACGCTTCTTTCAACCCCCACCCCCTCTTGATCCGTTTTTTGGAGGTGGCGTGTTGTGGTCTTTATCTTTCTCTGTGGGTCCTCTCTTTCAGCTGCTGAATGTTGAGGTAGCTCTTGGGAAACCTGAAGCAAAATTTACTTGTTTCAGATGTCAGCTACTGAAGAAGAATGTAGTTCTAAAGAAAATGTGTCCCGCTAAACACTCCACTTCCCTCGTTGTGTAGGAGCAATTGATGGGAAGCACATTGTTCTACAGTGCCCTGTTGCTAGTGGGAGCGGGTTTTATAACTATACAGGACCGTTTAGAATTGTGTTGCTTGCTGTATTTGACGCCAACTACAACTTTTTATTTGCTGACGTTGGCTGCCGAGGGAGGACTTCTGATGGAGGTGTTTTCAAGAATGCCTCCATAAGTGAAGTAATTCGCAAACACAAACTGAACTTTCCACCTCAGGAGTGTATACCTGGAGGGACAAAGACACTACCATACCTATTCACGGCTAATGATGCTTTTCCATTACAGTAAAACATCATTAAGCCGTATCCAGGTAGGCACAATAGAGGCTCGAAAGAGAGAGTCTGCAACTACAGGTCGTGAAGCGCAAGGATGAGTGTGGAAAACATGCTTGGTATTATGGCCTCAGTGTTTCGTGTCATCCGCAAAGCGATGTTATTACAACCACAGAAAGCACAAACTATCGAAATGATAGCAGTGTGTCTGCACAACTTTTTAAGAAGAAATTCGGAGTCAATAGGTTATTACAGCCCACCAGAAAGCTTCGATTCTTTTTGTCCACAAATAGGTGAAGACATCCAAGGTTCATGGAGACGAGATACTAATGCAGCTTCTATTACTACACTCCCAAACATACCACGGAGAGCTTCTCAACTAGTCAAGGAAATTCGCAACGAATTTGCCAACTATTTTGTGAGCCCACAAGGAGCTATTCCATGGATTTGTTGTACAAGAGAATAAAATTTATCATATGCAAGTATAGCCTTGTTTACCTCCTCAATTGTGTCCTAGGTCTCCTTTGGTTCCTGGATATCACCCAGGAAACGTAGATATTTAAATCCAACCCACTTCGTTTAGTAAAGTGTGTCAGTATCACATCCAGATTTTTTAGTGTCCTCTATTTTTCTTTTCTCCCGGCAGTACTGAGACAACAGAGATTAATTTTTTTTGTCCACGTCACTGTGCCTGGTGCCAAGCACCGCAGCTACTTTTCGTAATGAATCATGTTTGATTTTAGTATTTTTGTAAACTGCGCAACGTACATTCCACAGCCATTCTTCTGCGTCATAGAGCGATATCAATTGCAAAATTTTGTCTCGTGACCACTCCATTTCAAACAAAAACGAAGGAAAATAAAATAAACACACCAGTACACTTACAGCAAAACCAACAACGAAACACTCACTCAGAGCAAACAAACACTAGCGCTGCATAGCGGGATTTATTGCTAGCAGACCACGAACAATGTTTCTTTGATCTCCACCGCCGCAGCCGTGGGACACCGACTTTGTGTCGTGAACGTATTGCCAACATGTTGCGAACATTGGTAGTCCATTAATAGCCACGAAAAATGTTGCGAACAATGTTGAGAACAAAGTTGCGAACTCAGTGTAAATGCGCCTTTACTCTTTACATAAAGCTCCTGCAGTGGTTAATATTCTGAGTATTTCCAGGCGCTCTTGTATACACATACGGTTGATACCGAGCACTCTGCACTGCGCTGACACACAATATTTCCACCATTGCATGCTTTGACACTGGTATGCAAAACTTAAGGCCAAAAGTAAGTTTCGCATACGTCACTGCCAAGTAACATAGCTCGATGGAACCTGGACCGTACACAATATTTTGCAAGGTACTTGCAGGACTCGCGGACTGAGGGTTCCGTTGTTGTTGTGATCTTCAGTCCAGAGCCTGGTTTGATGCATTTCTCCATGCTACTCTATCTTGTGCAAGCCTTTTCATCTCCGAGTAACTATTGCAACCTACACCATTCTGAATCTGCTTAATGCATTCATCTCTTGGTCTCCCTCTACGATTTTTACCCTCCACGCTTCCCTTCAGTACTAAACTGGTGATCCGTTGATGCCTCAGAACTTGTACTGCCAACCGATCCGTTCTTCTCACCAATTCTATTCAGTACCTCCTCATTAGTTACGTGATCTACCCATCTAATGTTCAGCATTCTTCTGTAGCACCACATTTCGAAAGCTTCTATTCTCTTCTTGTCTAAACTATTTATCGTCCATATTTCACTTCCATACATGGCTACAACCCGTACAAATACCTTCAGAAAGGACTTCCTGACAAATCTATACTCGATGTTAACAAATTTCCCTTCTTCAGAAGCGCTTTCCTTGCCATTGCCAGTCTACATTTTATATCCACTCTACTTCGACCACCATCAGTTACTGTGCTTCCCAGATGGCAAAACTCGTCTACTACTTTACGTGTCTCACTCCCAAATCCAATTCCCACAGCATCACCTGATTTAGTTCGAGTACATTCCATTATCCTCGTTTTTCTTTTGTTGAAGTTCATCTTATATCCTCCTTTCAAGACACTGTCCATTCCGTTCAGTTGATCTTCCAGGTCCTTTGCTGCCTCTGACAGAATTAAAACGTCCTCGGCAAATCTCAAAGTTTTTATTTCTTCTTCATGGATTTTAATTTCTACTCCAAATTTTTTTTTCTTTTACTGCTTGAATAACACCGGGGACAGGCTATAACTCTGTCTCACTCCGTTCTCAATCACTGCTTCCCTTTCGTGCCCCTCGACTCTTATAACTGCCATTTGGTTGCTGTACTAACTGTAAATATCCTGTATTTCACGCCTGCCACCTTCAGAATTTGAAAGAGAGTATTCCAGTCAACATTGTCGAAAGGTTTCTGTAAGTCTACAAATGCTAGAAAAGTCGGTTTGCCTTTCCTTAACCTATCTTCTAAGATAAGTCAAAGGGTCAGTATAGCCTCGCGTGTTCCGTACAAATTTAATTATGTATATAGACAGTCCATCCATTCCTGGACTCGAGAGTCTCGACAATTTTTGCCTGTAACCTACATTGATACTGGCATTGTATCGGTCCCAGTTCGAAGTAGCATAAGAAGTGACTGAAGAAATATTTTTTCATGTCGTATAATTACAGATTACATTTTTCTGATTTTTTCAATTATTTGTACTGTGAAACGTTTCTTCCTGTCATATTTACTACTATCTATACTAAGGCGAATTAACCATAAGTTTGTAATGACTCAGCTTACTAGTATTAAAATAAGTGAAATAAGTGGCCGTACCTTTTGATTTCAATGACTTATAAGCTTCATTTTCTGTACATCGCTAAGGGTTCGTAGATCTTCACGTGTGATGTCCAAATCTGACGAGGTTCGAGCGTAGGACCTTGATTACGACAGATTAGTACGCTAACCATTGCGCTATACTACAAGAATGTGGGAAGTATTTATATTTATACTGTAATGACCCACTAACAACGATGAACTGCAGCCTTCAAAAACTCGACTTCATACAATTTTGTGCGAAGCTTATCTAATGAAAAAAAAGTGTGTGAAATCTTATGACCTGCTAAGGTCATCAGTCGCTAAGCTTACACACTACTTAACCTAAATTATCCTAAGGACAAACACACACACCCATGCCCGAGGGAGGACTCGAACCTCCGCCGGGACCAGCCGCACAGTCCATGACTGCAGCGGCCAAGACCGCTCGGCTAATCCCGCGCGGCGCGAAAGGTTCGGGCGTGTCACTGAGCGCTCTGGTCGAAGGAAATCAATGCAACGAGTGAAGTGTATGAACTATCACGTAATTTGAATCAGACTGTAGTTGATGGTGTGGCTCGAAAAAGATGTAGCTGCTTGGCTGCTGCACATCTGTTTACGACTGCGTTGAAAATGTGCTGGACGAATGTACTGCGCCGAAGAAACAAGCCTTTGGCTGGTGTGGGGTCATTTATATTTACCCTGGCCGCTTGTGACAGAAGCTAGGTTCTGCTCACGTAGTAGCTACCTGTGAAGTGTTGCTTTGTGCTACAACTATGGTAGACCACTGCATTGTAGAAAGCTACCCCTAGACTACTGGAGCGCCTAGTGCAAAATTCCATAGGTTCTGGCCCGCATACCCTTTGATATGCTGCTGTGGCATGCCTGAGATCAATGCTGCAACATTAAATTCCATTCTCGGTAAATCCATCTTTATACAGATGGTTGCGGGGCCTCGGCAGTTCTGCACAAAGTGTCGGATCCAAACAACTTCAGTCGCCTAAATTTCCAGTTGTTATTTTATTTGACCAACCAGTGTCGGGGCTGCATTAAGACGTTTTCATTTTCAGGCCCCCTGACCGACGAATAACAAGAATCCCCCCTCTGGTCCAGTCGAAATATGGACCAGCATTCAGTGTCTGGTATCACGCAGAATTTTTCTTCACACAGCGATCCCTGCGATCATTACTTGTCGGCAAGTGATGAACAAAGGGATCGCTGTGTCAAAATCTACAGAGACCAGTCGCCGAATGCTGGCCTCTATTTTGACTGGTTTCAGCGGTGGAATTCTACCAACAAATCGATCAGAGGACTGAAGATTGTGTAACGTATCGCCGAAACAGGTCCCCAAATTTAAAAAAGAAACTGGAAATTTAGACGGCCGACGGTTTTTTAATTCCACATTTTATATTCCATTGTCTATTCTAAAGGCTTCCCATTATCGTACCAGAGTATGGTTTCAGATGAGTGCAGTGGACACGCGTCATATGTTGTGACAGTAGGTACTGTAACGGAGAGCAGCGTGTTGAGTGCAAGCCGAGTTCGTGGAGTAAGGCCGGTATTCCACTGTCAAATTTCTTTCTCAAAGATTTGATCAAAAATGTGAGCAAATATTCGTCAAATATATTTGACAAAGTTCAAGATGGCTGACAACAACAACTTGTTATCAACCGCACCTGTTGCATGTACCACAATTGCACTGTGTGCAAACAAAACTTGTTACGTGAGCTTATAGTGGACGACGTAAAGTCGTACATCCATTACTTAGGAATGAATGAACATACCTTTCTGTATGTGCTCAGTGAAGTGTATCACAAAGCACAACACTCACTTAAGAACTGCTATATCTGCAGGAGACAAGCTCACTGTAACACTCCGATTCCTTGCTACAGGAGAGAGTTACGTTAGGTTAGGTTAGGTTAGGTTAGGTCTCCAATCTTCTTAATCTATTTTTTTATTCAGGGTGCCTCACATTGTAAAGCGCTCATCAGCTTCATACATCTCTATTAATTGTGTAATTGTCGGTACACACCAATTTTATTTACTGGCAATGTTTATAAAAACACTACAGATGACACAACGCTGCAGCGATGCTAGCGCTCCACATGGTAACATGTCACATTGCAGTGAACAGAAGACAAGCGAATTCTTTGATCAAATCTACACCGAGGCCCTAGATTTCATCAAATATTTGACAACATTTGACAAAGTTCCCTATTACACAATCAATTTTCTTTGACAAAGATATTTGACAAAGAAATTTGACAGTGTAATACCGGCCTAAGCGACAGGCCTGAGTGATGTGATGCGGTAGTAGATGTTGCCATTCAGAGTAGCAACATGTCTCACTTCCTTTCTAACGTGCCCATGGAAGAAGGTCGTGTAGAAATCTTAATATATGGCATTAGTGGCGGAGGATAGACCGGATGCTGTGCACACAATTTTTTTTATCTATACGCAGACACAAAACGCAAATGTAACCATAGAACAGCTACAAGGCGCGACCGACAGGATGGTGCGAAGGAGACGTTTATACTTTAACTTCGCAGCTTGAGGAGGGGGAGGGGGGCGTCATAGACCCCAACCAAGAAGAGGTCGTGATGACAATTTCTGTTGCTCCTTAAATAAAGACAATTCAAAATTGTATGGAATTAATTAATTACATACTTTCTTCTCGACTTTGGAATATTAACGAGCTCTCTGGCGACGAATTTCATTATTAATAGCTTTAATGTGAATGTTTAATTGTTACGTTGAAAATGTTATGAAGACTGTGAAATATACAAGGATTTGGAAAAGAAGTGGTTACGTGATTTTCAAGCTAGTTGGTAGCAAATACCTTCCATTATCACAGCGCTTTCTTGTAGAAGGTCAAAAAGTTCGATATAGTTACAGCAGGATCATAACTTCAAGGAGCGGCACTAGTGCAGAAAAAGAGGATATGAAAGGTCAAGCTAATTACGAACATACCACTGACAGATCGCATTCACGGAATTGATGGCTTGTTTAAGTACTCTCCAGTGGAGAATGCCAGCAGTTACGTTTCAGTGATCACACGCAGGGGAGTCCACGTGCCGTTAGGCGCCAGGGTGTCGCATTTTATTAACAAATGACACATATGTTAGGCAACCTCCAGGTATAAGAACTAAGGGGTTAATATCTTAGGACTTTGCCTCTTTCCAAATGCAAAGAAATTTTATGATTTGTGCCACTTCTTATCAAAGATTTTGGAAAATGACATCAGCAGTGAAACAGGTCGGTAGCATTTGACATCTCTCGTAACATTTTTCTTTAAGAGGGTTTTAACAATGTCATATTGCAATCTCTCTGGAAAAATGCCTTAAGTCAGTGATGCATTACTTATTTCGGATAAGACTTGGCTTATTACGAGTACATGGGAACAAATCTTTAGTACTATATTGTAAACAACATCAAATCCGAGAGAGCTTTTGCTTTTGAGAGAATGTATAATTTTCTTAATTTCAGAACCAGAAGTTGGTGGTATATTCATATCACTCAGTGTTATGAGACAGCAAACAGCTGCGACCTTTCTCTTGGACTGTTTGTCCCGATACTTTTTACCTTGTTTAAGAAATGATTATTAAATATCTATGCTACCAGTAACTCATTATTTATAGTCCTCCCATTCTGTTCTTTTGAGATGTTATCCTATTCTGTGGCTCGCTGTCCTGTATCTCGTATCACTATGTTCCATATAGCCTTAGGTCGGAATTACTGATGTCTGACACTATGTGCATGTTCTTTGACTTTTTAACAGCCTTTCTTAGTAATTTTATTTTTGGGATGTGAAAGTACTGCAGAATCACTACTTGTTCTTGCCAACAGATACATTTCCCTTTACCTTTCAGAAGATACTTCAATCCCTCTAGTGATCCATGGTTTCTTACACTGCTCTTTATTGTGCTTTCTGATTAACTTATGCGGAAAGCTACCTCCAAATAATTATATGAATTTATCAAGGAATAGATTAAATTTTATGCTAGTATTTCATCCCTGGTCATCTCTTGTAAACGATTCTTAAAAACACTTAATCTGGAGTCATTAATTGTTCTGATTTCCACTGAGGAGTACCTAAACCTAAAGGTACGATGTTATTTTTCGTAACTAACTGTGCATCATGATCAGAGACAGTATTTGTAACTGGGTAAACCCCTGTTTTCTTGCTTTGAGCCTCACCTAACAAAACATTATCAGTTTTGCTCTATTGTCTTTATCTACATGTGTTGGAAAGTTAATTAATGGGATCAAGTTTAGGTCGCAAGTAAGATTTCCAAATCATTTTTTCTCTCAGAATCCTGTATAAAATCTACACTGAATTGTATTGAGACGTCAAGCGTGTCTGGATGGCCGAGACAGTCAAGGCGACCGTTTGCGAGAAACGGAGAATTCTGTTACAAGTCATGTCCTGTCACGAATTTTCAGGTGCCACTGTTGAATTATTTCCATGCCCAAAGCAGCTAAGTCATAGCAATTTCCCCTTAGTTACGAGTAGGGCCCGGATTTTAATTACAAGTCATATTTTTTTCTGAACTATAGGGTGAATTTTAGTACACAGCTTTATTTCTCAGGACTGTAACAGAAAATCGGTGTACCACAACAGTCGTTTCGCGAACATAAAACACTGTTGCGCAGAGTCGACAATACGCTCTCAGAGCCAACAAAGGCGGCTTCTGCCGTAATAATCATCGCAGTTTCACAGGTGCTCCCAGTAACCAGTTTGAATACAGCCTTCGCCTTGTTCAACATGCCTAAAGCAAAGTGCTCCGACGGCTTGAAGTTGCGAGGATATGTTCGAGAATTTGGAGAGAAGTTCTTTAGTTCTGATGGGAAAATATTATTTTGTAAACTGTGTGAAGTTAAAGTTAGTACAGAAAAGCGCTTTATGTGCAACAACACTGTAATACCGCTAAACACAGCAGCCGTATGAAACGAAGTGCTGAAAATAACAGCAAGCAAGCGCTGTTATTTGAATAGTCAGGTCAATCGTCAGGCGTGCAATCATTTTGCAAGGATTTGATTGAGGTGATGGTGTCCTCCAACAACCCATTGGAAAAGCTGAAGAATCCACGCTTCAGACGGTTCTTGGAGAAGTACACAACACATCCAGTTCCAAATGAATCCACACTGAGAAAGAACTATTCATCCGTATGCTACAATGATGTGCTCGACAAAATACGAATTACTATTGCTGATCAAAAGATCTGGCTGTCGATAGATGAAACTACGTATATTGGTGGGCGGTATATTGCAAATGTTGTTGTTGGTGTTCTAAAAGTTGATGGCCCTGGAGATATGTTCCTACTAACGTGTGAAGCTCTCGACAGAGTAAACAAATCGAGATTGCTATTTTATTTGACAACTCTCTGAAGGTACTGTGGCTGGATGGTGTGAAAAGAGACAACGTTTTGCTGCTTGTAACAGATAGTGCTTCATATTTGGGTAAAGCAGCCAAAGGACTTCAGATTCTCTGCCCCAGTATGCTGTACGTCACTTGCCTTGCACATGCGTCGCACAGCGTTGCCGAAGAGGTGCGATCAAATTACCCTGACGTGGACAAATTAATTTCCTGTGGCAAGAAAATCTATGTGAAGGCTCCACTACGGGTGCAGAAATTCAAGGAACAAGAACCTTCAACGCCCCTCATACCTAAACCTGTTCTTACACGGTGGGGTTCCTGGCTTGATGCTGCTGAGTATTACTGCACCAACTACACCCAGATAAAAACAATCTTCTGTGAGCTTGATAGCGATGAATCAAGTGCTATCAAAATTGTGAAAGAAGTTTTTACTGATACAGAAACTTGGCATACATCAACGCCAATTTTTCAGTGATATCAAAAGCCATCAAACGACTGGAAGCTGTTGGCACTCAGCTATGTGAGGCCCTGAATGTTGTGCAACATGTGCAGAGTGAGTTGGGTCGAGCTCGTGGTCATGTGGCTGACAAAGTGAAAACCAAATTGCAAAGTGTTCTCCAACGGAATCCTGGATATTCCACACTGTGCAAAACTAGTGACAGTCTTTCAGGGAATGTCGCAACATTTGAAGATACTGAAACAAAGCTGAAGTGACCTGGCTGCCACCAAATACGCTCCAGTGACGTCTTGTGAATTGAAGTGGAGAGGAGTTTTTCCAGGTACAAAACTATCCTCAGTGACAACCTTAGATCTTTGACAATGGAAAACCTGAAAATGCACTTTGTGGTCCAGTGCAACTTAACAGATACTGAAGATTGACATACGGTATTAAATAATGTGAAACGCTTTAAATACTACGCACATTAAAGACATAGTTTTACTGTTTCGATAGATAATCTTTTCACTGTAGTTGTGTTTAGAAAATAAAACATTCATACATTAAAAAATAGGTGTAAATTGACCACAAACCCTACAGAAAGAAAGAACTATATTTCCTGTTGTGGACTGGCAAGACAGCCAATCCACAGTGACGGGTAGCCGAAAGGCACGCGTTTAAGCTCACGCAGGCTGGCGTGAGGTCTGGAACAGTTAAAGGAGTTATACTAGCAAGAAAAGTACGTTGCTGCTGGAATACTTAACTTTAATCCATAATTGGTGAACATCGGTCTGACGGTACATGCATCACAAGATAAATAGCAAATGATAATGGCGCCTTGCTAGGTCGTAGCAAATGACGTAGCTGAAGGCTATGCTAACTATCGTCTCGGAAAATGAGAGCGTAATTTGTCAGTGAACCATCGCTAGCAAAGTCGGCTTTACAACTGGGGCGAGTGCTAGGAAGTCTCTCTAGACCTGCCGTCTGGCGGCGTTCAGTCTGCAATCACTGACAGTGGCGACACGCGGGTCCGACGTATACTAGCGGACCGCGGCCGATTTAAAGGCTACCACCTAGCAAGTGTGGTGTCTGGCGGTGACACCACACTTCCAGTATTTTGAGAAATGAATTTTGTATTAGTTTATGGTGAATAAAAAATTAAATAAACAAACAATAATGCTTTAAACAAACTTCTATTAAGTCATATTTTATTTTTAAGGTCATATTTATATAAGTTTTGGTCATAAATGCTTGCATATTTCACTGTATTTTAGGTAATTAAAATCCGGGCCCTAGTTATGAGTACTAAGGCTACGTAAGTCTATCGATCGTATCTGTTCTTTTGGACGCGTCCGATAGAACAGACACTACACTATGCCTCGAAGGACAATATTGCTATTTCAATGCGGGTGTGTAGCACCGTTCGTCCCCTTGCAGGAATACAGTGAGGCTGTGAGCAAAGGGGGAACATGAACAGGGTCACAATATCGATGGTGAGCTTGAATTTGGGAATTTGAATCGGACTGGAAGTGTGACCGGATAGCCTAGCGGAGAATCCGGGTTCGAGTCTCGGTCCGGTCACAAATTTTCAGGTGTTGCCCAAAGCAGCTAAGTCATACAAATTTCGCTTTAGTTACCTCTCATCTTTTTTTACATTTAAAGCATCTCCAATGGTAGGGGTTCCTAATCCATTTATTGTTTTCAATTTGAATGTGGTGTCCGTAAATGCGTTTCACTAGAATTTTCACCTCTGGAAATGGTTCCTTAAAAAGGCGTTACACGCCTAATAATGAAACACAACAAAGCTGAGAACGGAGTTGGTACGAGCAGGGCAGTACTTTTGGGAAGGCCAACAACACAGGCCACACGATGGATGGTAGTGCGGGGGAAGAGACTTCCGATGCTCCCCACCCCGCCTTCCGCAGGTATTTTTCGCAGCTGCCTACTGTACTGTATATCTGGTATTCCTCGTCCACGCCCACAACACTCATAAAAGCAGAAAATGAAAGACAAAATCAATTATTGCATATAGGAGTATCATTGCTAGCCTCAGAGAGCTGTTAATACCTAATTAATTTTGTCGTGGCAATAATTCCGCCCCTGGAGACTGCTGTGTCACAGCCACTGCAACAGCGGTTTCTAACCTGGGCCCCTGATGGCTAAAATGAAATTTTCTACTGGGTAAATACGAAAGGGCTTGATTGTGTTTCGATCACAAAACTAAATTAACTTTAATAAGATCACTGTTTTGGAATACTATAACACTTATTAATAAGCTACCAGTAATTAAAGTTTCCAAATTTTAGTACTAATGCGTGACAACATGTCGTGGAGATTACAGCTGGGGAAAGTACAAACGACATCTTACCCACACACTCATAATTCACCTAGTTCACACATACTTTGTACCATGCATCTGTGACAGTAAACTAAGACACATACATCACAAATATCCGAAATATTTCATGGTTACGCTGTCTCCTAGCTGTAGATAGATCCCGCAACGGACCAGAAATGGCTTCATTATTTGATTCGCAACAAGAAAGAAATTAATTAACAGCACCATAGATGATTAACTATGAAATGGATACAGCACAGCTAAATGGCCTACACAGTGTGATTGTTACCATTAGTGGTAGTGGTCAGGCAGAAAGCATTTGCAGCTTGTTGCCAGTTCACAGGTAAGAAGTTCAGCCTTAAAGTGATTTACAAACAGTAAGTATAGTCCACACATTTCAACTTGGGTTTACTATATATGGGAGTTCAGGGTATAGGCGAGAAGCAAGATTCACTAGTGATAGAAATGTTGCAGAGTATAATGCACTCCCCTATTACAATTCATATACTACGAAGCGCAATTATTATGTTGTAATAATTATCTCATATTTTAAACAACGCTAAAACACAAAGTAAGAGTGCAAATAAATGGCGTACAAATTGCTCTGCGCACTATGGGACTTAACATCCATGGTCATCAGTCCCCTAGAACTTCGAACTACTTAAACCTAACTAACCTAAGGACAGCACACAACACCCAGTAAGAGTAAATGCATTCTGTATGCAGGTAAACAGTACTTACCTTGTAAAGTTAGCCTCAGTGTCTGATCTGGTTGCTTTGTTCCTATACGACCTCTTAAAGCGATTTTGTCCCGAGAACATTACGTTGCTTATAACATTTTCTTCCTTTATTTGTGTGTTCTTGAAAGGTATTTAACCAACCATCACATATTTAACGCTTTTCCGAGAAGGATATACAGGTATCAATATACATTACGCAATAGGCTTTAGACACACGGAGAACATAATACATCATATAGCAAAGTGTTCAAAACTCAATAGATACTAAACACATTTTGATGCGATTGGCGCAAAAATTTTGTATATATATTGCGAACCTAACTATCAGTGTATTCTAGAACAAGATATAGTCCTAAACAGGATTAAAATGACTGTCTTAATTCAAATTCTTATTCAGATTCAATTTATATCTTGCTTTTTGAAAATAATCCATCCGGTCTGCCGAGCGCTGCGTCCTGCGGGGTGTACCCAGCCCTTGTGAGGAAGACTGAGGAGCTACTTGATTGAGAAGTAGCGCCTCCGATCTGGTAAACTGACATACGGCCTGGAGAGCGGTGTGCTGACGACATGCTCATCTATGTCCACATCCACTGTCGCTTGTGGGCTGAGGATGACATGGCGGCAGGTCGGTACCGTTGGTCCTATCATGTCCTGTTCGGACAGAGTTTAGTTTTTCTGAAAATAATTATTTAATTGAACTTGTATAGCCTTAACGATTAATAACAAAGGCTGCAAATTTACAATATGAAAAATATTAGCTTCCTGTTACTTTATAAAACGATCTTATTATTGATAATAAAATTGGAAAAGTTGTTATTGTAGATCGAAATTGTTCCTGCCGGTGTGGCCGAGTGGCTCTAGGCGCTTCAGTCTGGAACCGAGCGACCGCTACGGCCGCAGGTTCGATTCCTGCCTCGGGCATGGATGTGTGTGATGTCCTTAGGTTAGTTAGGTTTAAGTAGTTCTAAGTTCTAGGGGCTGATGACCTCAGATGTTAAGTCCCATAGTGTTCAGAGCGATTTGAACCATTTTTAGATCGAAATTTTGTTTGTGAAAACTGAAGCATAACAGTATTATGTTTACCGTAAACTTGTTTTTATATCATTTAAGTTGACAGTTATAATTACTAATCTTCATGGTACAAGATCGATGTTATGAAATGGATCGATATGAATAACAAAAACATATTTCCAGAGAAATAGTTTTTTGGTAATGAGATATGTTCAGAGAGTTCATCAGAAGGGGAACAAACAATTTAAGTGAGAAAATTAACTCAAGTGTGAGCACAATTCATACGGAATCGAACATTTTGATTAATATGTGAAATTTCCGAGGAGGCAAGGTTCATTACAACACGAAACATGCCTTGTAGCAAGTGTGTACCCCGAATGTGGATAGCCGTTCTTTCCGAGAAGGATATACAGGTAGCAATCACGATCCACTGACAATTATTTCATCATTCTCTCTAAAAAGAAGCTATTCGGAGTAAGCATTACCGATTTTCTCATTGTCTCATTATCTCGTGAGTCAATAAAAAAACCGCGAAAATAAAATATAGTTTATATTTCATGATTTTAATAATAAAAGTTTTAGAACGAAATTCTTTTGCATTATAGAGTAAGAGTAAATGCATTCTGTTTGCAGATAAACAGTGTTTATCTCGTGAAGTTAGTCTCAGTGTCTGAGCTGGTTACTTTGTTCCTATACGACTTACTGAAACTATTTTCTCTAGAGAACATTACGTTGCTTTCAACATTTTCTTCTTTTATTTGTGTGTTCTTGAATGGTAATATACCATCACATATTTAACGATATTCAAATATACGTTGTGCAACGGGCTTTAGACACGCAGAGAACGTAATACAACATAGAGCAACGTGTTTGAAACCCAGTAGATACTAAAAACATTTTAACGCGCTTGGCGCAAATGTTAATTAGTGAGACACGGGGTGGGTGTACTAGCTGACATCCGACTGCACTCAGGGGCAATAGTCTCACAAAGATTTGGCAACCACAACCCTGAAATATAAGCGGATCCACTTCCCTCTGCGTGAGAGAAGAAAGAATAGTGTAACCTGGCTCCTGAATCTCAACCTAGAGGGACTGGAGAAACTGATTACCGGGCGTCGCCGTGGAAACACAACACTTCTCAGAGGTGGCATTCGTTCGGGCGCCGTGGCAACCGTGTGACAGCCGTGAGCTCCCGCGACGAGAGGGCATTTTATCTCTGATGCAGACAGCGACGGTTAAAGCCACTTGCCAGAGCGGCTCGGGGCGTCTCGGCGCCGGTGCCGCCCGTCCGCGGCTAATTGGCTGGAAGAACTCCGACGGACACGACTATCGACCTCTCGACCTATCGCCTGTCACTCGCGAGTCGCGCGCACGGGCCGCGGAGGCGCGCAATATGCGACCCGCCTCCCAATTATGCGGCCCGCGCGGTCGTTACCGTGGCAACAGCCGGCGGGTGGCCGGCCGCCACCGGTCATCCATCATGGCGCGCGACGTTAACAACTGAGTTTGTCTCGGCGCGTCGCGCCGCGACGCCGTTTGTTACCGGCTTGTTTGGTGTCGTGTCGTCCGCTCGTCCGGCTTGTGCGTGGGCGGGCGGAGCAGCCGTCGGCCGCAGCGCGTCGAAGCGATGCGACAACAAACGCCACTCTGCTATAGTTGGAGGCGAGGATAGGGGGTAGGAGGGTTGGCACGAGGGGGTTGGTCTGCCTGCAACACACCGCTTTGTTTTTCCCACGTGTACAGCGCTGAAAAAAGAGGAAGGAAAGCTATTTGTGGGGCCTCTGCAGCACGCTACTAACTCGATCGTCGTTTGTCAGCAAGTCACGCATGACGTCCGAACAAGTGCACAACAGTCCCCAAAAACTGAGCGGAAAAAAAAACTTACAGTCCCAATATTCTCGCCACGATGTCACTATGATTAACGTGTTCGCAATGTGGTAAATGAGTGCTTCGTTTTACAGCGAACAAGAACTGTCGACCTAACACGTTTTTCAGCAGGAAGATTATAAGAAATCAATACTAGCGCCGTTACGAATCCTAAAATATTGCTTGTCATGCGTCCGGCTGCTGTAGGGTGGCACACTAATAAAATTCGGTAGAACCCTCAAACCTATCTGTTATCATTTTCATCCCTCCCTCGTTTCCACTGACCATGTTATTTCCATTTGGCCGCCTCATACAAATGTACGTTTTATTGCGCTAGCAATTGCATAAATAGCCATCTGGTTTTATCACAAATGACAGCTAACGTTTATGTCCCGTTATAGCAGTGGGGTGCTCAATCAAGGTCATCGACAACTGCAAATGTGTATACAACGAGAAGCGTTCGTCTAATAGGCGGTTCATAAGTCACGGATTAAGGTAAGCACTCAACACAGGGAAATCGTTCCTTCCAATTCGGTTGTGTTATAACATCACTAACTCACAACGCCTTACATTTTCACAGTCTGTGCTTTGAATTTCAAGTGCTCACCTATGGTCACAAAAGTACTTGAAAAGCTGTGTGAAGAGAAAAATAAAAGTACTGTGAGCATTTCTAACATCCTGCCACAAGCTTTAGTGGTCAAAATATTGTCTCTAAAAGTATGATTCAATTGGATGCAAATTACGAGTTCGCTCCCCTAATGACGCCGACCGGTGTGGCCGAGCGGCTCTAAGCGCTTCAACCTGAAACCGCGCGACCGCTACGGTCGCAGGTTCGAATCCTGCCTCGGGCATGGATGTGTGTGATGTCCTTAGGTTAGTTAGCTTTAAGTAGTTCTAATTTCTAGGGAACTGATGACCTCAGATGTTAAGTCCCATAGTTCTCAGAGCCATTTTTTGTCACCTAACGACACGTAACCACATGAAAAGCTGTGTGAAGAGGAAAATAAAAGTACTGTAAATATTTTTCATGACCTGACCTGTGCGTTTGGCTTCAAAACAATGTGTCTGTTATTCTCATTTAACTGAATGCAAACTGAGAGCTCTAATTTTAGAATTATTATTTATGTGAAATTTTGTTTAAGATATAGTTAATTCACTGGTCAGGTTGGATACAATAAGCCACGTGAAACATATTACAGTGTACATACAATCTTGAAACAGGGATCGCAGGTAGCTGTCTCGTGTGGATATGTGGAGTGACAGATAATGAAACTTTAACATTGATAAATATACGCATTGAAAAATTGGAAATAAGCCTAAGAAACATGAGAAAATCCATATAGTCGAGACATAAGTGTTGATCCATTCCTACCAGACGGCTGCTTTCATTGGATACGCAACATTTTGCAGGTCAAGAAGATCCATCAAACAGCCACAGTTTTTCTTTGAACTTTATTCACAGGCCGCTTTTGGGTATTATATTTCCTTGGTCAATGGTTTATAATGAAAGAAAAAGTTTTGAAATTAATAAAAAGTAAAAAAAATGTGTACACGTAAATAGTTTCTTTCCATGCTTGAACAACATTTACCTTCAATGATATAATGAATGTATCAATGTCTAGTTTTCGAAGTTCATGGCAAAGACTAACTGAAAATTATTA
Organism: Schistocerca serialis cubense; assembly: GCF_023864345.2. Lineage (NCBI taxonomy): Eukaryota > Metazoa > Arthropoda > Insecta > Orthoptera > Acrididae > Schistocerca > Schistocerca serialis. The sequence continues at coordinate 795,935,778 of NC_064642.1, read as the reverse complement.
TATTACTTTAGGAAACTCGGTTACCTTACAGAACGAGGGCTGTTAGCACTAAGTGACGAAAAGTATAAGCCCACCCAAGTCGATATATCACTTAATGTTTTATGCAGTATACTGGTATCTCTAAACATATTGGTGATCTGTTATCGCCTAGCGGGTGGAAAAACATCTACCAACGATTCTGCAATCCTCTTAACCAACACCAACAAAACGTGGACTTCGGTTATTCGAAGAGAGCTGCAGTTTGTCTCCAGAATGCAGAGGAATACGTATCCAGTTGGTTGGTTTTGGGGAAGGAGACCAGACAGCGCGGTCATCGGTCTCATCGGATTAGGGAAGGATGGGGAAGGAAGTCGGCCGTGCCCTTTCAGAGGAACCATCCCGACATTTGCCTGGAGTGATTTAGGGAAATCACGGAAAACCTAAATCAGGATGGCCGGACGCGGGATTGAACCGTCGTCCTCCCGAATGCGAGTCCAGTGTCTAACCACTGCGCCACCTCGCTCGGTCACGTATCCAGTAAATCTTAGTACAGATTAAGGGTAACTCTCACTTAAAGTTAGGATCTCGCATTCCTTGTGGCGGGTGTGATCATGAGGCATCGAGCAACCACTGCAGTACTAATAAATTGAGAGATGGCATGACAAAATCATAAGTAATGCTCGAGCGCCGGCCGCTGCTTCGAATCCTGCCTCGAGCATGGATGTGTGTGATATCCTTAGATTAGTTAGGTTTAAATAGTTCTACGTTCTAGGGGACTGATGACCTCAGATCTTAAGTACCATAGTGCTTTGAGCCATTTGAACCATTTTGAACAAAATTCACATGGCTGGACAACCTGATTTTGGAGGCAACGAGTTTTCCCATGGTAGGGTGGCGGCGCTGTATCGTTCTGTTATGTGACCTGTGTATGTACATGAAGGTGAATGCTGCAGACACAAATTGGTTCAAATGGCTCTGAGCACTATGGGACTTAACTTCTGAGGTCATCAGTCCCCTAGAACTTAGAACTACTTAAACCTAACTAACCTAAGGACATCACACACGTCCATGCCCGAGGCAGGATTCGAACCTGCGACCGCCGTGGTCGCGCGGTTCCAGACTGTAGCGCCTAGAACCGCTCGACCACTCCGGCAGGCCTTCAGACACAACAAGAGTCTGGTGGCTATTCAGCAACTCCCTCCAAAGGAGTAAACGGTGTTGGTAACAAAGACGAGTGATCAGGCGCTTTTAGCGTAAAGCGGCACCGGCGTATTCTGCCTCGTTCCACCACATCGTGTGTGAGAGACCTCCTGTGGTCGCGCCAGAACCACTAAGCAGCCACTCAGTCAACTCGATTCCCACTAATGCAAACTGAAGCCTTTCTCCACAGCTAGCTAGTCTTGTGGAAAAATTGTCGAAAATGCGCATATAAGAAGATCGATTATTGCAAACCGATATGTGACGGCCATTTCACATCACCCCATCGCTTCTCCCTCGTAAAAGAACAAAACTCCCGTCATTGCTACCCTAGGCGGCCACTAAGTATTGGAATTCGAAGAAAATCTGCTACTTCAGGCCAGAACCAGAATTCTTAAAACCTGAAATTCCTAAGAGTCTTTCATCAAATTGTATTAAAAATATAGCAAGGCGTCGTCACGCGTTTGATAAAAATGTCAATAAAAAAAGAAGATTACTGTGTTACCTCCAGATTAGTACATGTAAACATGTGTTACTAAACTTTAATCAGAATACAGGAATCTTTGTTTTCCTCCATATAATGAGGTTATTACGTTTTCTCTTTGTGAAATGGAAATAAATATTTGACCCAAACCTATTACTCTTTCTTAAAAAATGATACATTGCAGCTGTTATTTCTCCATGGAGATCTCGTCTGATGAAACGCTTTAAGAGCTGCGGGAAATATCCGCAAAAGCAATAATTCATTTCTATTTACTAAAGAAAATTGATTAATACTAAAAATGGCACTAGAATGTGTTAGTGCACGCAAAATTATAATGAAATAATCAAATTACGATAAAACTACCTTAAGTATCACTGCTTCTCTCGCACAAAAACATGTTTTAAATGAAAATCCTGTTTGATAAACCTTAATGTTAGCATAACGGCTTCGGCAAATGTTGTGGCGTAATTCTTGAATTTGTGCATGCCTTACGCTTCACACGTATGTCAAAATATACGTATATGAATACCTGCAGCCGTCTAGAACGAAATTAGAATTATATATTAATAGATTTAGCTGCTGACGGGAGTTGATACATATTAACGGGGACAGGTGAAAATATGTGCCCCGCCCGGGACTCGAACCATGGATCTCCTGCTTACAAGGCAGACGCTCTAACCATTTTTTTTTTTTTTTTTTTTTTTTCGATACAGGTCGTTGCGTTTGGTCTCGGCGGACGTCATAAGACATCCGTTGAAGTTGATCGTTGATTCCTTGACTCAGTTTTCTTTATTACAGAGATTATTGATCCAGTTACTCAGTTTTTTTCTTTATTACAGAGGGCAGTTAGCTCTCTGACCGAACACACCGAGCTAGCGTGCCGGCGTCCATCTGAGCCGCCGACGGTACAGAGGATAGTGTGACTGCAGGGAGTATCTCGCGCACGCCTCCCACGAGACCCACATTCTCACCTTGTATGTCCTCACACTACATTCGTAGTGTCCCTACCCAACACACTCATTACTCATGGAAGACATTCTTCCATGTCCGAAAGAACAGACACCGTATCCATATTAGTTCTGACAATACAGGCCATGACCTTCTTCTTCTGTGCGGATGCACACATATTACCCGAACTCTTACGGGACATGGTAAGAATGTCTTCCACGAGTAATGAGTGTGTTGGGGTGGACACTACGAATGTAGTGTGTGGACATACAAGGTGAGAATGTGGGCCTCGCGGGAGGCGTGCGCGAGATAGTCTCTGCAGTCGCGCTCTCCTCTGTGCCCTCGGTGGCTCAGATGGATAGAGCGTCTGCCATGCTAACAGGAGATTCCGGGTTCGAATCCCGGTCGGCACAGACATTTTCACCGGTCCCCGTTGATATATATTAACGCCCGTCAGCAGCTGAAGGTATTAATAAATAATTATAATTTCGAATGTTGAAAGGTTACTGTACATGCTTGAAGGCATGTCCAGGTTTACAACACAAAATTCTGAGGCACGTACACGGGCGTCATAATAGGTTCAGGTGCAAGTTCACTGGCCCCTACAACTGCCGTAGACTCGCCTTTGCATGCACCGTGGCGCAGCCAGCTCTGCACGGTTTGAACACTTCAAAGAGGAGACTCCATCACAGAACTTCAGTGCAACTCCATACACAAGACAGAACAATTCATTTCTTAACATGAGTTCTACCATTTACGAAATGATTAGCGAGACCGAGGCATCAGTTACTGTTGTTCTATCAATCTAGTGTACATCAATTGTTAGACTGTTTCAAATTTTTTTAAAAAATAACGACTTCTCTTTGCCCTAAAATTCTTATATCTAACTTACAGTACATATAGTGCACTCATTGTTAAATTAGTCTATTTGTTTGGTGCTAGTGAAATGCATTCATCCTGTAATTAATTTAGTATGTGTGGCAAAACTGTAATCGTACCTCGTGCTCAAATATTAATGTTTGTTTGACGGAGAACGATGATGGACACGACATCAAATTCAAAAAGAGACCGTCAGGTTCGCTCAGTGCTCAAATAGCTGTAACTGGTGGCTGACAAAACTTCGTACCATCTCGCCATATTCCCCGAGTCACAAATCGCCACTGGCGGAAACCAGACCTCTCGAACAATATGAGCCACATGTGTCACAATCACACAGAACATAAAACATAAGACTCCTCCTAACATCATTAATATCGACTGTCCGACACGGATACATAACTCCACACGCGTCTAAACTCTTTTTCAAGAGGCAGAGACGAAAAGTCTCCCATTTATAATTGAAATACGACAGCTCACAAGAAAAGCTTTATAAGATATAACACATGGATCAGTCAACAAACGACACAGAAATGAGGCAGTGTACAAAGCAATTTTTGTAAAAATGCAAATTATGAGGAACGATACATTATCTTAACAGAATCTTCCGTCGGTTCTTGGTAGAACAACATTATGGTTCAAATGGGTCTGAGCACTATGGGACTTAACATCTATGGTCATCAGTCCTCTAGAACTTAGAACTACGTAAACCTAACTAACCTAAGGACATCACACAACACCCAGTCATCACGAGGCAGAGAAAATCCCTGACCCCGCCGGGAATCGAACAACATTATGATAACTGGCACTTGTATTACTGTCCATGTTTAACACCTCTTGTAATTGTCTCATCAAATATTGTTTATATTTTACTTGGTTCATTTATTTAATGCAAACTGTTACTTAGCCACAGGTTTTAATATAATGTTGAAGTTAAAATCCAGTACCACCACTGTCTCAAAGATTGCATTGTGTTCCCTCAAACTCCTCCATTTTCCTGTATTTATTTATTTCTGTTTGTCTAATTGATATTGCTCAAGTTCCTTATGAATTCTGTAGTTACATTGATAATTGTTTCTTCTTTTAATTGATTTGTGCATCACTCTCCATGTTTTATACCTCCTGATGTTGCCTTGTCAAGTACTAATTTTATTTTATTTCATTAGTTTTGTTTATTAATAGAGACTGTTATGTAGGCATTCTCTTCCTATTTCCTACCTACTCCATTTTTATTTAGTTACAGATCAATTTTTTACATTTTCATTGCATTACCACCACACTGTCAAACATGTTACTTACTCTATGTTTCTGCTTCAGTCTAGACGTGTTACTTCTCTTCGAATGTTGTTTGCAAACAATGTAACTTCTATGGAGACAATACTCAGTAAATGTCTGAAGATGACCTTGTAAGCCGAAAACCGGCTAACACAATAAAAATTAGTACTGTGGAACAAAAGCAAACTGATGCTTTTCATTTATTAACGATACATAACTTTTTGTTTAAGCCATGTAGAATTCTCGCTGATACTGAAAAAGAACAAATTGATGTATCTCGGCAGGTCTTGTTGATGGTTCTGAGAGTCCACTATGGTACATAGTAATCCTAAAATGTAAAAAAAATTGTATTACACTGACGAAAGAAAAAACAAACAAACAAAACCAAAAGGATGCTGAAGTGAATTACGTATGTTCTCTGCCACAGACAAATCGAATTCATTCCGAGGCACTTCTGTTCCAGTGCTATACACACAGTTGTTGTTGTGTTATTCAGTCCACACACTGATTTGATGCCGCTCTTCATGCTACTCTATCCTGTGCAAGCTTCTTCATCTCCCAGTACCTATTGCAACCTACATCCTTCTGAATCTGTTTAGTCCATTCATCTCTTGGTTTCCCTCTTCGGATTTTACTCTCCACCGTGCCCTCCAACACTAAATTGGTGATCCCTTGATACCTCAGAACATGTCCTACCAACCGATCGCTTCTTCTAGTCAAGTTGCGCCACAAACTCCTCTTCTCCCCAATTCTATTCAATACCTCCTCATTAGTTATGTGATCGACCCACCTAATCCTCAGCATTCTTCTCTAGCACCACATTTCGAAAGCTTCCATTCTCTTTTTGTCCAAACTATTTATCATCCACGTTCCACTTCCATACATGGCTACACTCCATACAAATACTTTCAGAAAAGTCTTCGTGACACCCGATGTTAACAAATTTCTCTTCTACAGAAACGCTTTCCTTGCCACTGCCAGTCTACATTTTATATCCTCTCTACCTCGACCATCATCAGTTATTTTGCTCCCCAAATAGCAAAACTCATTTACTACTTTAAGCGTCTCATTTCCTAAACTGATTCCCTCAGCATCATCAGATTTAATTCGACTACATTCCATTTCTGAAGAAGAAAAATTTGTTAACATCGAGTATAGATTTACATATCAGGAAGTCGTTTCTGAAAGTATTTGTGTGGAGTGTAGCCAGGTATGGATGTGAAACATGGACGATAAATAGTTTAGACAAGAAGAGAATAGAAGCTTTCGAAATGCGGTGCTAGAGAAGAATGCTGAAGATTAGATGGGTAGATCACATAACTAATGAGGAGGTATTGAATAAAATTGGGGAGAAGAGGAGCTTGTGGCACAACTCGACTAGAAGAAGGGATCGGTTGGTAGGACATGTTCTGAGACATCGAGGGATCACCAACTTAGTACTGGAGAGCAGCGTGGAGGGTAAAAATCGTAGAGGGAGACCAAGAGATGAATACACTAAGCAGATTCAGAAGGATGTAGGCTGCAGTAGGTACTGGGACATGAAGCAGCTTGCACAGGATAGAGTAGCATGGAGAAATGCATCAAACCAGTCTCAGGACTGAAGACCACAACAACAACAACACATTCCATTATCCTCGTTTTGCAGTTGTTGATGTTAATCTTATGTCCTCCTTTCAAGGCGCTGTCCATTCCGTTCAGCTGCTCTTCCAGGTCCTTTGCACAGAACATCCACTAAATTCAATGCTGTCGAGACTCCCTCCTCACCCCATCCCTCCAAAAAAAGACTACTATTGAACAAAACACTTAAAACTACAAAACATTAAATACACTCATCAGCCAGTACACTAAGACCACTGACGTTCTACTATCGATATGATCCCGTTGGGTGCTAGCAGCGTCATCTGGTGAGGAATGACTGCTAGGCAGACACACAGACACACGTACGACGCATGTATTATCAATTAGCGTGCTGTCCGTTTGTAGAATGGGGAAGGAGCGCAATCTGTCCACGACTCGTCTGGTGTTTGAGTAGTGGTGCAGTGAGTGTCTCCAACACGCGGCGAAACCAAGCTGAAGCCACGTCCCGACGTCATGGGGGCTGCGCGGCCACCCTTCACTCGGACGTCGCCGGCTGGACCGACTGGCAAAACAGGGCAGATGGTGAACTGTAGCAGAACAAACATCAGACTTCAATGCTGGGAAGAGTACAAGTGCGTCTGGAAGCGCATAGCACTGAACACTCCCAACGATGGGTCTCCGTGGCCGGTGACCGATGCATGTGCCGATGTTAGCACCAGGACATCACCAACTACGACTGAAATGGGCACTTGACCTTCGGCACTGAACGTTGGAGCGGTGGCAGTGTGCTGAATGGTCTGACGAATCGCGAAACTTTCTCCATCATGCCGAAGAGAGGGCGAGAATCCATCGTCTTCCAAAGGAATAGCTCCTTGACACTTGTACTGCAGGATGGAGACAAGCTTGCGGAGGCTCCATTATGCTCTGGGGAACATTCACGTGGGCACCCATGAGTCCAGCTGACAGTGAAGGGCATCATGAGTCGCAGACCACTTACACCCCTTCATAAATATCTTGTTTCCCGACAGCAGTGGCAATTTTGTACAACATAATGCGCTATGGCAACAAGGCGAGGAGTGTCACAGAGCGGTTCGAGGACCACAGTGGCGAGTTCCAATTGACGTGCTGGCCCCTCAGCTCATCAGCTCACCCAGACGAAAACGTCTGCGATGTGATTGAAATTGGGTCAGAGCTCATTTCACCCCCTCCCCTGAATTTACGGAAATTGGGTGACTTGTGCGTGCAGATGTGGTGCCATGTCGCTACAGCCACCTGCCAAGGCCTTATTGCCTCCATGCTACGATGTATCGCCCTTGTTTTTCGTGCCAAAGGTGGACATACTGGATATTAGGTAGGTGGCCATAATGTGTTCGCTGATGAGTGTATGTACAGGGTCGTCCATTGATAGAGACCGGGCCAAATACCTCAAGAAATAAGCATCAAACGAAAAAACTATGGAGAACGAAACTCATCTAGCTTGAAGGGGGAAACCACATGGCGCTATGGTTCGCCCGCTAGATGGCGCTGCCATAGTTCAAACGGATATCAACTACATTTTTTAAATAGGAACCCTCATTTTTATTACATATTTGAATAGTACTTAAAGAAATATGAATGTTTTAGTTGGACCACTTTTTTCACTTTGTGATAGATGGCGTTGTAATAGTCACAAACGTATAAGTACATGGTATCACGTAACATTCCGCCAGTGCGGACGGTATTTGCTTCGTGATACATTACACGTGTTAAAATGGACCGTTTCACAATTGTGGAAAAGGTCGATATCGTGTTGATCTATGGCTATTGTGATCAAAATGCCCAGCGGGCGTGTGCTATGTATGCTTCTCGGTATCCTGGACGACATCATCCAAGTGTCCGGACCGTTCGCCGGATAGTTACGTTATTTAAGGAAACAGGAAGTATTCAGCCACATGTGAAACGTCAACCACGACCTGCAACAAATGACGATGCCCAAGTAGGTGTTTTAGGTGCTGTCGCGCCTAATCCGCAATTCAGTAGCAGACAAATTGCGCGTGAATAGGGAATCTCAAAAACGTCGGTTTTGAGAATGCTACATCAACATCGATTGTACCCGTACCATATTTCTATGCACCAGGAATTGCATGGCGACGACTTTGAACGTTGTGTACAACTCTGCCACTGGGCACAAAAGAAATTACGGGACGATGACAAATATTTTGCCCGTGTTCTACTTAGCGACGAAGCGTCATTCACCAACAGCGGTAACGTAAACCGGCATAATATGCACTACTGGACAACGGAAAATCTACGATGGCTGCGACAAGTGGAACATCAGCGACCTTGGCGGGGTAATGTATGGTGCGACATTATGGGAGGAAGGATAATTGGTCCCAATTTTATCTATGGCAATCTAAATGGTGCAATGTATGCTGATTTCGTACGTAATGTTCTACCGATGTTACTACAAGATGTTTCACTGCATGACAGAATAGCGATGTACTTCCAACATGATGGATGTCCGGCACATAGCTCGAGTGCGGTTGAAGCGGTATTGAATAGCATGCTTTCATGACAAGTGGATTGGTCGTCGAAGCACCATACCATGACTCGCACGTTCACCGGATCTGACGTCCCCGGATTTCTTTCTGTGGGGAAAGTTGAAGGATATTTGCTATCTTGATCCACCGACAACGCCTGACAACATGCGTCAGCGCATTGTCAATGCATGTGCGAACATTACGGAAAGCGAACTACTCGCTGTTGAGAGGAATGTCGTTACACGTGTTGCCAAATGCATTGAGGTTGACGGACATCATTTTGAGCATTTATTGCATTAATGTGGCATTTACAGGTAATCACGCTTAACAGCATGCGTTCTCAGAAATGATAAGTTCTCTAAGGTACATGTATCACATTGGAACAACCGAAATAAAATGTTCAAACGTACCTACGTCCTGTAATTTAATTAAAAAAAACTACCTGTTACCAACTGTTCGTCTAAAATTGTGAGCCATGACTATTACAAAGCGAAAAAAGTGGTCCAACTAAATCATTTATATTTCTTTACGTACTACGCGAATATCTAATAAAAAATGGGGGTTTCTATTTTTAAAAAAACGCAGTTGTTATCCGTTTGACCTATGGCAGCGCCATCTAGCGGGCCAACCATAGCGTCATCTGATTTTCCTCTTCAAGCTAGACAAGTTTCGTTCTTTGAAGTTTTTTCGTTTGACGCCTATGTCGTGAGATATTTGTCTCGGTGACGATCAATGGACCATCCTGTATGCATAAAAATAAATCAAACAAAAATTTGTAAGTAAATATCCTAGTGGTGTTGTCGTGAGACGCATAGAGAGAAAAACCCAAATCCGTAAATCAACTACTTCAACAACTCCATTCTCTCTTGATGTCCCTGACACTCTGTTCTGTTGTGGCCATTTGTCGTCGAACAACCTTGCTTTCGTAATGTGCCAACTTTCTTTCGGTTCATCTTTATTTTCCGACAGCCCGCATCTCGTGGTCGTGCGGTAGCGTTCTCGCTTCCCACGCTCGGGTTCCCGGGTTCGATTCCCGGCGGGGTCAGGGATTTTCTCTGCCTCGTGATGGCTGGGTGTTGTGTGCTGTCCTTAGGTTAGTTAGGTTTAAGTAGTTCTAAGTTCTAGGGGACTGATGACCATGGCTGTTAAGTCCCATAGTGCTCAGAGCCATTTGAACCATTTTCCGACATAGTCTCCGATACTGCACTCGTTTCTCTAACGATAAATCCTTCTAAAACGGAAGTGCGCGCCATTAGGAGGCGGAATTGTTGGTTAATGTTCGTATATTAACCGCATACAATTATCTGAAGTAGCTACACAGGTGCAGCCGGTCGAGCAATCATCTGATGCCGGTTGGAGTCCGACAGAGTGTACTGCCACCAGAGCAGTTACGTCCTCTTTAGCGGTGTTACAGGGAAATGCGGAAGACCACGCATGAGGCGAACTTACAAGTCCTTTGCACCATTTGATGAGTGAGTGCTCCTTCATCGCCACGTCTCTCTGCGAACTGACTCGCTGGTATATTGTATTTGGAGTTGTCTGGCGGGACTCGTACACGTAGTTGGTGCAGTTGTTACTATTTCTCTGAGGCTCAGTAAGTAACACTCTTCATCAATCATCTTCTGGCTAATGGCCGGTTTTGTGTTTAAAGTATGCTGTTGAGTCCATTCCATGTTTACTAACTACTTTATTTATTGCTTACTTAGTCTCACTAAATAATATATGATCACGCACAACATGTATCAAATGCACTACTGTTTGGAAAAAGCAAATCATCAAGACTGAGAGATGTGATCACTGTGAAATATATTCCACCTCTTAGGGGAATGCCGCTACACAAGCGATTAGCATTACACAATTGTACATCCACTGTGAGTGTGGAAATTTCGTATGGAGTAGCGGCACCACGTGCTGCAATCATAGTAAACGTCGAAGCACGGAATCAAAGAGCGACTCTGGTGAATACTCCACCTCCAGTTCTGTAAGTGCGTCGACGAAGCATCAACTGTGGCAGAAGAGGGATCAGAACGAACAAACTGCCGCGCGGCTACATCACAAACATGTTCAATAGGCCGAACAGTGGTACCCGTCGTTCTTGTAAGAAGGCTTGCACACTCCTCGCCACACGTGTCCGGGAATTGTCCTCCTGATATATTGCATGTAAAACAGCCTGACTGTAAAGCTGTCCTGACGTAGCCGCAGATGTTCAGACTGCCCTTAAAACGTGGGAGATGAGATCACGTGTTATAGGCAATGACGCCCCAAACCATCACACTTGTCGTTTGTCCGGCATGTCGTTCAACAATATAGTCTGCCCGACTGCGTTCACAGAGGTGGTGCCGAACGTGTATGCCGCCATCACCATACAAGCTGAAGCGAGACTCCTCCGAAAACACTACGCTCTGCCACTCACAACCCCATTGCCGTTGCCGGCCGTGGTGGTCCCGCGGTTCTAGGCGCGCAGTCCGGAACCGCGCGACTGCTACGGTCGGAGGTTCGAATCCTGCCTCGGGCATGGATGTGTGTGATGTCCTTAGGTTAGTTTGGTTTAAGTAGTTCTAAGTTCTAGGGGACTGATGACCACAGCTGTTAAGTCCCATAGTGCTCAGAGCCATTTTGTCCATTGCCGTTGCAGTCTGCGCATTGGTCCGGTCAATGGAAGCAGACGCAGTGGCATGCGTGCTACCAGTACAGCCTAGAGAATACACTGTCGCACCGTCGATGAAGACGTGTCCACACCAACTGCAGTGCTCCAATGTCGCGCCAGCGCTGTGGGAGAAGCTGTTGTGTCCGTTACGGCCGAGCGGACAAAAGGCGGTCATCTGTCGCGGTGGGCACATTGTGTCGTGCAGTATCCAGTCGCCGCCGTGTACGGCCCTCTTCTCTCCGCTGGTTCCACATACGACTCATTGTTGAATCAGTTGCCCCGTACGAGCCGTAGCGCCACGGAAGGACAGCTCCGTCTCCCGGAGACCAACCATTCTGCCCCATTTCAATGCACTCGGCCGATATTCCACCCTGTGATGTCGGCGAAGCATCGTGGCACTCGGTTACACGTTTCCACTTCGTATGTCGCCTCCGCACCGACTGAGCGTTCCGTAACACTGGCCTGTCAGGTCTCACAGAAGAGGACGCTGTTGGGTCTACGTGCACGCCACCTCTCTGCCAGTGATTATGTTTCCGCTCTTCTATACGTCCTTTTATAGTAGCTTGTTGGAGACCATTTCTTACTTTTTGCAAACAGCAGTGCGTATTACAACACATTCAAAATAATGATAATAATTATAATAGTGTTCAAAAAGAAACAGTGAAAAGTTGAGATGAAAAATTGAATGAGTAGAAGATTTCACCAATAAACCTTGAAAGAGGAAACAAAAATATTGGAACAAATTGCCTTGAATTTACAGATGACTTTGCCATGCCCTCTGAATTCTGCTGCAACACTAATTAATCATTTAGAAGAAATAGCCAGAAGCACCGGCTTAAGAATTTCTGCAGGAAAAAAAAACTAATTTTTTACACACATTGAAAATGCACCGACAATTATGGAGACAGATACGGCTAAGCTGTAAAGGTTAAAAAATGCAATTATCGTGGAGAGATGAAATCCAGCCCTAGGTCTAATAGTTCTTCCAGCTTTAAATGAATATTTTTTTCGCTGTTTGGTTTCCTTCCTTTTGATGCATATCTGATGAAGCCCATCGCTGAACGAAACCGGTATTTCAAGGACCAAATCCTTTGTCATAGAAGGAAATAAAATAACTTTATTCAACAAAGTAAAAGACTATTCCATTCCCCAACTTGGCTGTTTATGGTCACAGTATTCCACATCATCAGCAGTTTTTAACGATGTGCCGTTTTCAAGTTCCTGCTCATAACCTCGTAATTTTACACTGTCGCCCCGTGTGTGTGTCCTTCACATATTTAAATGGTCGAAATACATTATGTGCACACACACGGCAAAGCGAAGCTCCGCCGTTCTGGCCGCAGGTGGGCCAATCAGAACCGATCGACCACCATGTCAGCCTTAGCCAATGGCGTCATTTGCATGCGGTATGACGAGGCGTTACTTGTCACACCGCTCTTCCGGTGGCTGTTGGTGTAGCAGACCTATCATTCAAGTAGCTCCTTCATTTGAGTGCATCTCGTTCCAGTCCTCCCACCGCGGAAAAGTCATGGATCCTTCGCATGGAAGTCGTCTACGCTGACCATGCAGCTACTGAGACGGGGATCCACACATACGAGTAGTGAGCGTGTAAAATTATGAGGACATGCGAAGCATCTGAAAGTGGCGCATCGCCGAAAAAGCTGGTCGTGTGAATAAATGATAGGGATCGTAATGCAGCCAAGTTGCAAAATGAAGTTGTTTTTCAATAAGTTTCTGGCTGCGCCCCTTCATGTGAAACGTTTACTGAATTCCAGGAAACACACTTTATTTACTCCTAGTCCGAACGATCACGAGTGAGTGCACTTATATGAATTTCACGAAGTATTAGAATCTAATACCCACTTGGTTGTTTCCCACGGATGTGTTGGTATTTGCTCTCGTTAGGCATTTCTCATGTATTCGTTCGTTTTTTATTACAGATGAAGTTAGAGATCAGATGCTTCCATAGACGCTTGGATGGACCAAGATTTACAGAAAAGATGAAAAACTAACAATTAAAAATAAATATCAGTAAGGCATTGCTTTTGTAGACCATTGGATGGTCAGTAATAATACAAAAACTGCTCAGAGAGTAGTTAAGTATTTCAGTCACAGCTGGAATAACAGTGATCAGTTTCTGTCCTTCAATATTTAATGGGGTGGCCCTCTTTGAACGCATGAAAAAGAGATAGTTTCCGTTATTTTCTGTCCATCAACATTTAATGGTGTAGCCCTCTTTGAAAGCATGAGAAACAGATAGTTTCCCTGATTTTCTTTGAAGCAAAATAAAGCACTAAAGCTGCATCTGATAACACAGTTTTATTCTTTACACTGTTTCTTTAAGAAACATCTACCCCGATAATGGCAGTCAGTACATGCCACTCTTCAAACTGTGCTCGGCTGTAAATTGGCGCCGGCCGCGGTGGTCGTGCGGTTCTAGGCGCTCCAGTCCGGAGCCGCGCTGCTGCTACGGTCGCAGGTTCGAATCCTGCCTCGGGCATGGATGTGTGTGATGTCCTTAGGTTAGTTAGGTTTAATTAGTTCTAAGTTCTAAGGGACTGATGACCACAGCAGTTGAGTCCCATAGTGCTCAGAGCCATTTGAACCATTTGTAAATTGGCGCCGGCCGGAGTGGCTGAGCGGTTCCAGGCGCTACAGTCTGGAACCGCGCGACCGCTACGGTCGCAGGTTCGAATCCTGCCTCGGGCATGGATGTGTGTGATGTCCTTAGGTTAGTTAGGTTTACGTAGTTATAAGTTCTAGGGGACTGATGACCCCCATAGCGCTCAGAGCCGTTTGAACCATTTTTGTAAATTGGCAAATCACGATCGTCTGTGGTGAGCGTTTACTTATTCCGTGGTAGACACTGAAATTAAACTGTTGTACTTAACGTTTTTTATTCAAGTTAAATGACTGAGTGGGAAACCTTTTTCATTGATGGCGATGTATTAGATCTACATTTGTGTAGCATTCTGCTTACTGCAAAAATACTGAATTGGAGAAATACGAAATAACAAATGTCTTCTTCTTCACTGAAGGCTATGATGAAGTGGTTCAGAGACACAGACTGGCTGAAACTTGAGCTAACACAAAAATGTTGACCACGATCTGAACACAAACAGTAGATAATGTGGATCTGAGAAATGTTATACGTTGAATTTCGAGATGGACTAGCATTGTGTATTACGTTGTCTACATCTGAAATTACACGGATACACGGACACACTTAAGTGACCGGCAGGGGGTTCATCGAACCACAATAGTTCTCTATACGCCAATCTCGAGCAGTGTATCTTTCCGTGCAAGCTCTGGTTTTCCTTATTTTATTACGATGATCGTTCCTCCCTACGTAGGTTGGCGTCAACAAAATATTTTGACATTTGGAGGAGAAAGTAGGTGATTGAAATTTCGTGAGAAGATTCCACAGCAACGAAAAAGCCTTTGTTTTAATGATGTCCACCCCAAATCCTGTATAGTGTCCGTGACACTCTCTCCCGTCTTTCGCGATAACACAAAACGTGCTGCTCTCCTTTGAACTTTCTCGATGTACCCTGTTAATTCTACGTGGTAAGGATCCCAGACCAAGCAGCAGTACTCCAAAAGCGGACGGACCAGCTTAGTGTAGATAGTCTCATTAGTAGATCTGCTACATTTCCTAAGTGTTCCGTCAAAAAAACCAAGTCCTTGGTTTGCCTTCCCCACAACATTTTCTATGCGTTCTTTCCAACGACGATTATTTATGAGTTTCCTAGAGAGATATCCTCTCAATATTAAGCAGGAGGCAGGAACTGAAACCAACTGATCCCGCGTAACGCGACTAACTGGTCATATCTTTATGTTTACAAATAGGGCGAGTACTGAGATACGTACGCGAACTGTTTTATTTACTGACAAGCAACACATTCACTCAGAAGTCTAAGTGTGCTCCTCTCCTACACAACTCTGCACATGCCAATAGCGGTGGAGTAGTGCGTATCCGTAGCGTCTTTCTTTTCTGTTACCTTTTTACTCTCCACTCGAAATCGGATGTCCCATCTAGTGACAGCTGCTGTGTTTAACGGCCCGTCTATACTCAGTCGTCTCCTTAAAAGTAAGTGTAATCAACAAATGTAATTAATGTGTGCATATAAAGCCTTAATAGGATTGTTACGTCCTGTGCTGAAATTAATAAAGTTCCATGATTACTTCGGCCACGATTTCGCATACGAAGCAGCTTGACGAGGGCTAGAAGGTAATAACGAACTGGTTATCGATGTACCCAGACATTAACTTCTCACATAGCGGTTTATCATCAAAATGCCAAGAAGAAGATACAGGTAACTAGGAAATAAATAATACTCTCACGTACGAATTAATGAGTGAAACAATAAGACAGATGAAAGATGGAATAATAAAGAATCCGTATTCACATCACATCTGAAACACCACATGGTAATTGCATATCCGTGTGAATGAGCATTACGTGAAATTAACTGCCAGGGTGAGGGAGCGGGTTGAGGGAGCCAGTGTATGGAGAAGAGGGAACGAAACCACCCTCTCCACCCGGTCAGTTAGCCAGATATGCAGCCTTACCTTCCGGCAGAGACTGCCTACTGAATGCCTTCCCCCGTTGATGTCTGCCGATCTCAACGGCATTCCCGTGTTCATCATCTTTCTGGACGGCTTGTGTAGTACCTGTATGCTAACCTGTGTCGCATTCCAGGGGTCGATATTATAGCGTCATTTGGACGAGGCACTTAATATCATCCCAGTATCGTATACAGGCTGTTTCAGGAGGAATAGAAAAATATTTTGGAAGGAGATAGTACAAACCATTTCACATAAAACGGTTCATACACACTCACCGTCATGAAATGAGCTACACCCGGGAGGAATTTACCGATCCGCTGCAATCTGGGTACACACCATGATCTGTGCCAATTATTACTTTTCTAGCGTCGACTGCGTTTTTGGATAGCGTGAGTGGGTCCATGACGTCGTGCGTATCGTTTGATATACCGGGTGATCAAAAAGTCAGTATAAAGTTGAAAACTTAATAAACTACGCAATAATGTAGATAGAGAGGTAAAAATAGACACACATGCTTGGAATGACATGAGGTTTTATTAGAACCACAAAAAACACCCCATATTGCTAGACGCGTGTGCCGGCCGCGGTGGTCTCGCGGTTCTAGGCGTGCAGTCCGGAACCGCGCGACTGCTACGGTCGCAGGTTCGAATCCTGCCTCGGGCATGGATGTGTGTGATGTCCTTAGGTTCGTTAGGTTTAACTAGTTCTAAGTTCTAGGGGACTGATGACGTAAGATGTTAAGTCCCATAGTGCTCAGAGCCATTTGAACCATTTTTTTGCTAGACGCGTGAAACATCTCTTGCGCGCGTCGTTTCGTGACGATCGTGTGCTCAGCCGCCACTTTC
Source organism: Schistocerca serialis cubense (assembly GCF_023864345.2). Lineage (NCBI taxonomy): Eukaryota > Metazoa > Arthropoda > Insecta > Orthoptera > Acrididae > Schistocerca > Schistocerca serialis. Next base: position 795,918,861 of record NC_064642.1, on the reverse strand, counting down.
GTCATGCTTGGCCTCCCAGGTCCCCAGACCTCAGTCCGTGCGATTATTGGCTTTGGGGGTACCTGAAGTCGCAAGTGTATCGTGATCGACCGACATCTCTAGGGGTGCTGAAAGACAACATCCGACGCCGATGCTTTACAGTGCTGTTCACAACATTATTCCTCGACTACAACTATTGCTGAGGAATGATGGTGGACATATTGAGCATTTCTTGTAAAGAACATCATCTTTGCTTTGTAATACTTTGTTATGCTAATTATTGCTACTCTGATCAGATGAAGCGCCATCTGTGGGACATTTCTTTAACGTTAGTATTTTTTTGGTTCTAATAAAACCCCATGTCATTCCAAGCACGTGTGTCAATTTGTACCTCTCTATCTACATTATTCCGTGATTTATTCAGTTTTCAAATTTATACTGACTTTTTGACTACCCGGTATGAGGGCTCCAAACGGCCGTGCCGACCAATATGACAGCACCACTAAAGCATCACCTGAACGTGCGCTATGTCCAGGCGACCCTTCGACAGCTGTTTACCCAGCAAGACGAGTTCGAGAGAGACCTCATAATGGGGCTGTGGGAGCTTAGGTCGTCCTATCACATGGCGCGCCGCACCGTTCGCAAGAAAACCTCCATTGCGTGTCGTTGACAGAAATGGATACAGTTAGGCACCCACGAAAAACATCTAGGGATCGGACGTCCTACATGCACCAGAAGGAGGGAGCGCCGATAGATTGTCTGGCACGCGGGAGCGGATCCAAAGGTAGCGATAGTGGTCGTTCATCAGGGCCGGCCACTGTGGCCGAGCAGTTCTAGGCGCTTCAGTCAGGTACCACGCTGCAGCTATGGTCGCAGGTTCGAATCCTGCTTCGGGCATGGGTGTGTGTGATGTCCTTAGATTAGTTAGGTTTAAGTAGTTCTAAGTCTAGGGTACTGATGACTTCAGATGTTAAGTCTGTGTGAAATTTTATGGGAGTTAACTGCTGAGGTCATCAATCCCTAAGCTTACACACTACTGAACCTAAATTATCCTAAGTACAAGCACACACACCCATGCCCGAGGGAGGACTCGAACCTCCGCCGTGACCAGCCGCATAGTCCATCACTGAAGCCCCTAAGACCGCTCGGCTAATCCCGTGCTGCTAAGATGTTAAGTCCCATAGTGCTTAGAGCCATTTGAACCACTCGTTTATCAGGCTGTCCTGCCTTCTACGCAACGTCTCGTAAGTGCTACAACCATTGGTAAGGGGTCGCCACACGGCGTCCATTACGACCCCTGCTTTCCACACTCTTGCAGCGCGACGGACGTGGTGTCTTGCAGACTGGCAGCGCGTCACCTTTCGGACGAGTCCTGGTTCTGCTTTTGAGGTGACGACCACCGGGTTCGCAGTGGAGAGCTCCAGAAGGAGCTGTTTGTGGTCTCCCTTCACAAGGCGCCAACCTGGTGTGATGGTGTAGGGAGCGTAGGGAGCAATTCACTGTGCGTGCTATTCACCCGGACGGTGTAGCCGCGCGGTCTCGGGCGTTTTGACACGGTCCGGTCGGCTGCACCCGCTGGAGGTTCGAGTCCTCCCTCGGGCATGGGTGTGTGTGTGTTGTCCTAAGTGTAAGTTCATTTAAGTTAGATTAAGTAGTGCCTTAGCTTAGGGACCGATGACCTCAGCAGTTTGGTCCTGTAAGGACTTACCACGAATTCCCAAAAAATTTCTATTCACTGTTAGTGTCCCTAACAGGGTCTTCGATAGCTGCACTATAGATGGATGAGGCCCTGCAAATGATAGCTCTGCTGTTTGTGAACTGCCACCCCCATACCCGTGTTTCAACAGGACAACGTCCGTTCTCATACCGCTGCCACCTCCCTAGCGTGCCTTGCAGCTGTGGATACTCTGTCATTCTCAGCGGCATCCACTGACTTCTGCTCGATCGATAATATGTGGAGTGCCTTGTGGAGTGCCATCAGGATTCCACCTCCACCCACAAATCTGTGGGAACTACACGCTCAGGTGCAAGCAGCGTGGGACGGTGTATCACAAGACTGCTTCCGAGACCTGTTCAACTCCATGCCGTGACCTCTGGACTCTGGTTAACACAGCGATATGGGCCCGACGCCGTACTAACATGCACGATTTGTCGCCGTGTAGCGCCATAGGTGCTCGATACTGCAGTGCCTGTGTTATTCTGAATTACGATGCAAAGTTCCTTTGGACATGCATGCATATCCAAAGGAACAGGCTCAGCAGCTGCTACAGCCGTTATGAAATACATTAAATATATTCGCAATTGTGAATATGGACAACCATCAGCTGTAGAATAGAATGACGAAAATTAAAATTTGTGCTGGACCGTGACTCTATCCTGGATTTTCCGCTTATCCCCAGCGGTCGCCTTATCGCTTGCCTATCAGTGTATGGCTCACGGCCACACGCAAATTTTAATATGTCGTCAACCATGCTTTTATAACCTCTACTCGTACGTCCACTATATGTATTACAGTATATGTGACATATGTGATACATTCTACTTGAAAGTCGCATGCCCAGTGTCGGCAGATAAATATGATACTGCAGTGCCAGTGTTATTCTGAATTACGATGCATATTTCCTTTGGACATGCATTTTGGCAATTGTGAATACATTTGGTACAATACATCTTCGTCCCTCGTAGCTGAAAGAGTAACCATTTCATATGTACGTTACCAACTACCTGCCTTCCAACAGTAATCGCAATTCGCCTTCCCTTTCTGGACTCAGCTCTTTCTGCAGCGATGAGTATAACATGTATCCAGTTTTAGTTCGTTACAGATTAGAGAGATGAGTTTCCATTTCACATGACGCTACCCCCAGAGCTGTTGGTTTATTTATCGACTGCCATTTTCGTTTCGAAATTCAAGTTTTGAAGTTGTGTCTGAGTATACATAACTGAATTTTTCTGCTGTGACTGTGATTTATTGAGTAGTTCTATTGTGTCGTTTAAGCATTCCGCACGTATTCGCTGGTGCTAAGTATGCCGGAGTGGTACACGTGTACGGGCCGTGTATTGTAAACGCCGCCGCTACTTGCATAAAACACAGTAAACGATTTCATACCTGTAGAGTACCAGATTCAAAAGTGTTTAGTTCTGTTTTTGCTAAGATCCTTGAAACTGGCATAATGTCCCGCTGTTGTATCTCATCTGAAAGTGCAGATCGACAGACTGTGGAAGAAGACATTGTCCACCTGGTAGAATGTAATCCTTCAACAAGCATATACAGAATTTTTATACATTTAGGCGGTCCACATACCAGAATAAGGCAGACGCAACGTTTACACAGTCATTATTCATATCGTTTACAGCGGATTCAGTGGCTTCCAGAAGGAGATAAAGATAGATGACTAAAATTCTGGGTAATAGCATATCGTCGAGTAATAACATTAATACTGTAGCCACTAGTTCTAGTGACGGAGTCAATAACACTTGTAACTCACATCGGTGGTCCGACAAAAATCAGCTTGCCTTTGTTGTGACAAATTTATGAGGGGAGTGCATGTCAGGGACACTATACAGGATTTTAGGTGGACATCATTGAAACAGAGACTTTTTCGTTGCAGCAGAAATTTCTCACGAAATTTCCATCACCCACTTTCTCCTCCGAATGTCAAAATATTTCGTTGACGGCAACCTACGTAGGGAGGAACGATCATCATAATAAAATAAGGAAAATCAGAGCTCGCACACAAAGATTGGAATACAGAGAATTATTGTGAAGGTGGTTCGATGAACCCTCTGCCAGGCACTTACGGGTGATTTACAGAGTACCCGTGTAGATGTAGATGTAGACAACGCAAAACGCTTCTGTGTAGATGTGAGTGTGGTATCATTGACAATGATTGGGCCTATTGTGTTACCGCATCGTCTTAGATATTTGGGCTCTCTTGAAAACGACTTCCGAACACTACTGGACGAGGTTCCTTTGTCTACAAGGTCTGGTATGTTTCCGCAGCATTATGAGGCCTCAGCACCTTCTTTACTCCAGATCACACCTCATATAAGCGTAACGTTCCCTAGAACACTGAGCGGCAGAGATGGTCACATTCCTTGGCCATCGAGATCATCCTTTAGATGGTTGAAAGGCGGAGAGGACCATGAGAAAGTGCAATGAATCTGTAGAGGAAATCGTATACAAGACACTAAAGCGACTAATTCTATAGTACTATTCCAGCGTTTGGGGTCCTTACGAAGCAGGTATGATAGCATACATCGAAGGCATTCAGAGAAGCGCTGGTAGAATTGTTAGGATTAGGCGGGGTCAGAGGAGTGTGGTGCTTCAGTCGATTCACTGTATGTGGTACTTGGATCGATACAACCGTGAGGTATCGGGCTGCAACATGCTGGCTGAAGATGGCTAGACGGGAGAGTGTGTTGCAGATCACTGGCGATAACACAGAAGATAGGCGCCAACTAAAAATTTGACGTGTGGCCACTTGACAAGAATAGTGGGACGAAAATGATAAGGGCCGTCGAGTCTATTCATTTTACCCCAATATCCGGGAGCGGTTACGGTTGAGACATACTAACCCCGGCCGAAGCAGAATTCATTTCGTGACTGGAAACGGGCCTCTTTGCACGCAATTGAGTAGCGTATCGCCTTCAGAAAACAATCGGTGCACGTGGGAGGAAATTGGTTCAAAGAACACTTCCTTCTGAAATGCTTTAGGTACAGGTAACAACATAGACGACATAACGGCAACCACAGTATACGAAGCTCTGCTGAACACAGTCGCCAACAACATTTCAGAAGCATAACATAAACAAATTAAGCCTATCAATAAAGTAGGCGTAGAGGTCAAAGGCAGGCCGTCATAGATAGTTCCTGAAGCTAATGTACTGTCGATGGAACGAGTGACAGTAACAACACTGACATAACACAGACACACAGGGTACACATAAAATTAAACACATAAAACATATGCAACAAGTTGCATGATAGAGGTTTATATCTCATTACAAATGAATGTAAATAAAAGAAGAATTAATTAGAACAGATCGCGGATAGATATTACTCTAGAATTCACGATAAACCTGTACACATTATAGTTAAGTAATAATATAAATGAACACGTCATTGTAAATATAACGATACAAATGTGATGCGAACGTAATATAAGGTAACTAAGTAGTTATTCAAACAGTATTAATATACAACACTGACATTTCCTGGATACTGCGCAATATATAGGGTGGTCCATTGATCGTGACAAGGCCAAATATCTCACGAAATAAGCGTCGAAACGAAAAAACTACAAAGAGCGAAAATCGTCTAGCTTTGGGGGGGGGGAACCTGATGGCGCTTTGGTTAGCCAGCTAGATGACGTTCCCATAGGTCAAACGGATATAAACCGCGTTTTTAAAAACTAGGAACCCACATTTTTATTACATATTCGTGTAGTACGTAATGAAATATGAATGTTTTAGTTGGACCACTTTTTTCGCTTTGTGATAGATGGCGCTGTAATAGTCACAAACATACGGCTCACAATTTTAGACGAACAGTTGGTAACAGGTAGGTTTTTTAAATTAAAATACAGAACGTAGGTACGTTTGAACATTTTATTTCGGTTGTTCCCATGTGATACATGTACCTTTGTGAACTTGTCATTTCTGAAAACGCATGCTGTTACAGTGTGATTGCCAGTAAATACCACATTAATGCAATAAACGCTCAAAATGATGTCCGTTAACCTCACTGCATTTGGCAATACGTGTAACAACATTCCTCTCAACAGCGAGTAGTTCGCCTTCCGTAATGTTCGCACATGCATTGACAATGCGCTGACGCATATTGTCAGTCGTTGGCGGTGGATCACGATAGCAAATATTCTTCAACTTTCCCCACAGCAAGAGATCCGGGGACGTCATATCCGGTGAACGTACGTGCCAATCCACCTGTCATGAAATATGCTGTTCAATACCGCTTCAACCGCAGGCGAGCTATGTGGCGGACATCCATCATGTTGGAAGTACATCACCATTCTGTCATGCAGTGAAACATCTTGTAGTAACATCGGTAAAGGTTTATGTAGGAAATCAGCATACATAGCACCATTTAGATTGCCATCGATAAAATGAGAGCCATTTATCGTTCCTACCATAATAAATTAACCCGCCAAGGTCGCTGATGTTCCACTTGTCGCAGCCATCGTCGAATTTCCGTTGTCCAATAGTGCTTATTATGCCGGTTTACGTTACCGCTGTTGCTGAATGGCGCTTCGTCGCTGAATAGAACGCTTGCAAAAAATCTGTCATCGTCCAGTAATTTCCATTCTGCACAGTGGCGGAACTGTACACGACGTTTAAAGTCGTAGCCATGCAATTCCTGGTGGACAGAAATGTGGTACGGGTGCAATCGATGGTGATGTAGCGTTCTCAGCACCGACGTTTTTGAGATTCCCGATTCTCGCGCAATTTGTGTGCTACTGACGTGCGGATTAGCCGCGACAGCAACTAAAACATCTACTTGGGCATCATCATTTGTTGCAGATCGTGGTTGGCGTTTCACATGTGGCTGAACACTTCCTGTTTCCTAAAATAACGTAAGTATCCGGCGTACGGTCCGGACACTTGGATGATGTCGTCCAGGATACCGAGCAGCATAATAGCACACGCCCGTTGTGAATTTTCGTCACAGTAGCCATACATCAACACGATATCGACCTTTTCCGCAATTGGTAAACGGTCCACTTTAACACGGGTAATGTATCACGAAGCAAATACCGTCCGCACTGGCGGAATGTTACGTGATACCACATACTTACACGTTTGTGACTATTACAGCGCCATCTATCACAAAGCGAAAAAAGTGGTCCAACTAAAAAATTCATATTTCTTTACGTACTACAAGAATATGTAGAAAGAAAGAGAAACGCAGTTGATATCCGTTTGACCTATGGTATCGTCATCTAGCGGGCCTTCCATAGCGCCATCTGGTTTCCCCCTCCAAGCTAGACGGTTTTCGTTCATTGTACTTTTTTCGTTTGATACTTATTTAGTGAGATATTTGGCCCGGTCACTATCAATGGACCACCGTGTATGACAAGTGCATTACTCAAAGAAACTAGTTTCGTTATGCAAATATGTCTCTACAAGATTAATAATTGGGTTACTGTAACGGCTTGGAAAAGTATCTTTCTTTTGCCAGAAAAAAACCCGAGACGTGAGATGATATCCCAGGAAAACCACTAGCACTCTATTAAGGGCAAACAAAAATGTTATTCCAGAATGAGATTTTCACTCTGCAGCGGAGTGTGCGCTGATATGAAACTTCCTGGCAGATTAAAACTGTGTGCCGGACTGAGACTCGAACTCGTACAGCTGGTACGATGGGGCGTGAGTGGTGCTTGGGTAGCTCAGTTGGTAGAGCAGTTGCCCCCCGAAAGGCAAAGGTCCCGAGTTCGAGTCTCGGTCCGGCACACAGTTTTAATCCGCCAGGAAGTTTCAAAAATATGAGTACGCCTTTCTTTATATTATTATTGGACGAACTTTTAGTAAATGATTCCTCTTTTATTGGACCTTAAAATGAACTACGTTATCAGTTTGTGATGTTAGACGAGTACGTAATTTGGATGCGGAATTGTAACAGTTGTTTTTCATATAATTTTGAAAAGGGAATCATTTGAATACATGTCGCATTGATTCACGTAAATCCTCCGACGAGGGAGGTTCAAACCTCTGAAACGGGTAGTGAAAATAAATCGCGACCGGTAAAAGTTAAACTTGCCGTTATCAGTCGGCGTGTTCTTGCGCTATGATATTCTGGCCGTCGTTGTTCGGGGTTTCCACGGAAACGTAGCATCTCGGGAGGCGGCGGGAAGTGTTTGGCGGCCAACTGGAGCGCCGGCTGTCGCCCCGGCAGAAGGCGGCCCTGCTCTCGGACAGTGGCCGCTACGGCTTCTACGACGACTTCTTCGAGCCGTCGGACAAGGATGTAGCCGCGCGGGCGCCCGACAGCCGTAGCGGAAAGCGACCGGCGCGCCGCCCGGAGCCGAGAGTGCGCAAGCACAGGTCCAGCAGCGGGTCCGGTAAGCCTGCGCGGCCGTTGGTGGTTGCCGCTGAAACAACCGGTTTGTGGCTATGTCGATTTTTGGTAATTTCCAAGAATGACTGCCTATCGAAGTTGGTGGGCTGCAAACGATACATATCGAAGATGCGATAGTAAATCGATTGCGGAACTCTCGTGGCGCGCGTTACGAGTATGTTTGAAGGTGAATGATGACTAACTGAAACCCTCAGCTGCCTACAGGTGTTGTTGATATACCTAGATGTGGACAGCTGAAAATGTGTGCCCCGACCGGGACTCGAACCCGGGATCTCCTGCTTACATGGCAGACGCTCTATCCATCTGAGCCACCGAGGACACAGATGAATAGCGCGACTGCAGGGACTTATCCCTTGCACGCTTCCCGTGAGACTCACAGTAGTGAATGGGCAAATGTCTATAAGGTACATTACATATGTAGAATTGTGGACAGTCGGGAATGTGAGTCTCACGGGAATGTGAGACTCACAGTAGTGAATGGGCAAATGTCTATAAGGTACATTACATATGTAGAATTGTGGACAGTCGGGAATGTGAGTCTCACGGGAAGCGTGCAAGGGATAAGTCCCTGCAGTCGCGCCATTTATCTGTGTCCTAGGTGGCTCAGATGGATAGAGCGTCTGCCATGTAAGCAGGAGATCCCGGGTTCGAGTCACGGTCGGGGCACACATTTTCAGCTGTCCACATCGAGGTATATCAACAACACCTGTCGGCAGCTGAGGGTTTCAGTCAGTCATCATTCATTCCAGGGAAAAGCTGCACGGTCATCAACTGTATTCTGTTCTTTCGAGAACAGTTACCGTCTTCATATATATGTTCGAAGGTGTCACTACAGAGCGACAAAAGAAAAGCGTTAGAAAAGCACTCGCAAATTGAAAGGAGACGACTTACCTTAGTCATCGTCGGTGTTATCGTCTTGTCACAGTCTGCGTGATGTACAGGCTTGTAATGGTACTTGAATTACGCAACCATTACGGCACCTCACCTGAACCTATCGATACCAGCAATATTCTACTGTGTTTCTGTAAAGTACTTAACATATTTCTGAGACAACATTCAGATTTGATTTCATTAATGTAAAGGTACTTTGATACATCGATATGTTTATATTGCAATGATATTATTCTTATGTGTATTCTTTCTTTTGTCACAATGATCTTTGACGCAACTCTGATTTTTGGGCGCGTAAGCGATTATTAGTTAGTTAGTTAGAGAGTCGGACCTTGAAAAAGTCAAGTCTTGGATGTCATGTTGGAAAGACGCATAACGTAGTCAGCTTACAAAAGTGAACTTTAACAGTGAGGAAGATGTTTTCAAGTATATTTTGTGTTGTGAAGTGATGTTTTGTGTGTTACGCGATATTGCAACAAAAGCAATAAAAAGAAAGTGTAACTTAAATTCGGAGTGCTGATTATTTTTTACGTCACCATTGTGCTAACTTTCAAAGGTTTAATCTTCAAGAATGGTTTGTGAAACACACCTATAAAACTTTTGGATATAGCAGAATAAAACCTAGGCCTCTTTGCATCCGAGCTTGTAATCATCACCACCTAGATTTTCGACGATTGAGCCATGATTTTACAACGAGACCAGCGTGGGAAACACGAAAAGATGAGTGCTTAGTTTATTCTTTATTACATGAAATGACATTATTAACTGTGCTCTAATGACACCTGCCACATAATAACTTTGTTTTTGCCCTAAAATGCAGTATTTAGCAGCGTGAGCAACACCACAATCATTATTATGTTTTGACCTTTGTTGTGGTAGGGTTGTTAGAAGCTGCTGGGACAATTCCTTTTTTCCCGTACCTAGGGTAAACTCTGCCAATATCGCGTAGGAATATCGGCAGAGTGCCGCATGCGTCGACTTTCCCCTGTAAACGCAAGTTGTGAAAGTATAGGTACTGGAACAAGTACAGTTCGTCCCTCTGTCCTGGACGTCCTTCTCTTTTTATGGTAGACTTCACAGACTTTTACAGGCGTTCTATGTTCTGGGTATGGACACTGGCATCATCTGGTGTGGCCGAGCGATTCTAGGCGCTACAGTCTGAAACCGCGCGAACGCTGCGGTCGCAGGTTCGAATCATGCCACGGGCATGGATGTGTGTGATGTCCTTAGGTTAGTTAGGTTTAAGTAGTTCTACGTTCTAGGGGACTGATGACCTCAGATGTTAAGTCCCATAGTGCTCAGAGCCATTTGAACCATTTGAACTGGCGTCATCTGAAGAGACAAACTCGATAGAGTGGTTCACGAATTCGTGCTCGAACCCTTCAGCTTTAAGAGTCTGGTACGACTGAAACCCGTCGGTGATGACTTTTGTTCCAGGCAGTATGAAATGTTTTATGAGACCGACTAAAGTCACCTTGTCTCGCGACAATACTCTCACAACGAAACACTTGCGTGACACCCTTTCTACCCCACCTAAAACCGAAATATGATCTACTTCACTTTCAGAAGGTCGTCCTCTCTGATTCTTTCGTCTAGCAATGTGAGACTCCCCTACATTCACTATTTTATTCGGTCCACCAATTGGCACACTGCCATTTGTCACCATCACGTAGCACACTTCTCGGCGAAACCCGAAATAATCACAGACGGTATTCGCCGATAGCTCAGTTTCTGATGCTGTGGCTTGCAGAGTATAATCTCGAATCCAGTACGACACAAGAATTACGCTCGTCTCAATCGATGATTTAGAGGACTCGAACCACGTATTTTTCCTGATGCTGGTTCGCTTTCCACAAAGTCCGCATTGAAATTGCAACGGAATTTCAGTGTCCACACTCCTCTTACGCAGTTTCACAGACTTCGCAGCACCACAGTCAACACAGTCTCTCCTTTCGTCTACCGGCAGAAGTCGATTATTTCCGGCAAAAAGTCAAACATTTGTCTACTCTGAATATGCATGAAATTAGAGTTTTCCAAGTGAGGTAATGCGCAGAAGAAACTTGAGGAGCAGCACACATTACACTCGCTATGGAGAGAAACTGCGTCGATTTCCCAATGGCATCACAAACAATTATGGTGGCAACGTAATGTAATCAAACTGAAGAAACAACGCAAAACTGATAAAAATGACGATCACAAGAAATTTATCATAACGCGCGACACGAGACTTCCATAATCGATTTACTATCGCATCTTCGATATGTATCGTTTGCAGCCCTCCAACTTCGATAGGCAACCATTCTCACACCAGTCTAACCTGACTTTTAAAAGCGCTCAAAATACCCGGTTTCTGAAATACTCGCTTTTCGGATTTTTATTCCTAGTATTTCCCCTAATAAACGTAAAAATCGAATAAAGATTGAAAATTTTTTAACCCACTTACTTTCAAGATACATAGAATGAAAACGTTAAAGTAAGTAGGCAATATAAGAAAACTAAGTTCATCGTTCGCTGATTTTCTCAAAAATTCATAAATGGTTGAATACTTAAAAAAAACTCCAGTATTCTCTATATTTTTTTTGAAACTCTGCTCAAAAATCACGTTGCAGTAGGGGACCATGCCATTGTTTGGGCATTACGAATTATCAGCGCTAATGGGTGAAAATGGAGATTGAAGGACTCTACTTCTCGTGTTACACTACTGGCCCTTAAAATTGATACACCACAAAGATGACATGCTACATACGCGAAATTTAACCGACTGGAAGAAGATGCGGTGATATGCAATTGATTAGCTTTTCAGAGCATTCACACAAGGTTGGTGCCGGTGGCGACACCTACAACGTGCTGACGTGAGGAAAGTTTGCAACCGATTTCTCATACACAAACAGCAGTTGATCGGCGTTGCCTGGTGAAACGTTGTTGTGATGCCTCGTGCAAGGAGGAGGAATGCGTACCATCACGTTTCCCACTTTGATAAAGGTCGGATTGTAGCCCGTCGCGATTGCGGTTTATCGTATCGCGGCATTGCTGCTGGCGTTGGTCGAGATCCAATGACTGTTAGCAGAATACGGAATCGGTGGGTTCAGTAGGGTAACACGGAACGCCGTGCTGGATCCCAACGGCCTCGTATCACTAGCAGTCGAGATGACAGGCATTTATCCACATGGCTGTAACGGATCGTGCACCCACCTATCGATCCCTGAGTCAACAGATGGGGACGTTCGCAAGACAACAACCATCTGCAAGAACAGTTCGACGACGTTTGCAGCAGCATGGACTATCAGCTCGGAGACCGTGGCTGCGGTTACCCTTGACGCTGCATCACAGACAGGAGCGCCTGCGATACGATGGTGTACTCAACGACGAACCTGAGAGCACGAATAGCAAAACGTCATTTTTTCGGATGAATCCAGGTTCTGTGTACAGCATCATGATGGCCGCATCCGTGTTTGACGACATGGCGGTGTACGCACATTGGAAGCGTGTATTCGTCATCGCCATACTGGCGTATCACCCGGCGTGATGGTATGGGGTGCCAGTGGTTTCACGTCTCGAAACTTGTCTCGCTTGAAGGAGGAAACCAGATGGTGCTATGGTTGGCCCGCTAGATGGCGCTGCCGTAGGTCAAACGGATATCAACCGCGTTTTTAAAAAATAGGAACCCCCATTTTATTACATATTCGTGTAGTACGTATTAAAATATGAATGTATTAGTTGGACCACTTTTTCCGCTTTGTGATAGATGGCGCTGTAATAGTCACAAACATATGGCTGACAATTTTAGACGAACGGCTGGTAATAGGTAGGTTTTTTAAATTAAAATACAGTTCGAGGGACGTTTATTTCGGTTGCTCCAATGTGTTACACGTACCTTCGTGAACTCAATGCATTTGGCAACACGTGTAACGACATTCCCCTCAATAGCGAGTAGTTCGCCTTCCGTAATGTTCGCACATGCATTGACAATGCGCTGACGCGTGTTGTCAGGCGTTGTCGGTGGATCACGATAGCAAATATCCTTCAACTTTCCCCACAGAAAGAAATCCGGAGACGTCAGATCCGGTGAACGTGCGGGCCATGGTATGGTGCTTCGACGACCAATCCACTTGTCATGAAACATGCTACTCAATACCACTTCAACCGCACGCGAGCTATGTGCCGGATATCCATCATGTTCGAAGTACATCGCCCTTCTGTCATGCAGTGAAACATCTGGTAGGAAACATCGGTACGTAGGAAATCAGCATACATTGTGTGGTGTCACCGCCAGACACCACACTTGCTAGGTGGTAGCCTTTAAATCGGCCGCGGTCCGTTAGTATACGTCGGACCCGCGTGTCGCCACTATCAGTGATTGCCACACGGCAGGTCTAGAGAGACTTCCTAGCACTCGCCCCAGTTGTACAACCGACTTTGCTAGCGATGGTTCACTGACAAAATACGCTCTCATTTTCCGAGACGATAGTTAGCATAGCCTTCAGCTACGTCATTTGCCACGACTTAGCAAGGCGCCATTACCAGTTACTATTGATACTATGAATCATGTAACGTCAAGAGCGACGTTCACCATTAATGGATTAAAGTTAAGTATTCCACCAGCTACGTCCGTTTTTCTAAATTCTAATTTCCTTGTCCTGTTCCAGACCTCACGCCAGCCTGCGTGAGCTAAAACACGTGACTTTCGGCTTCCTCTAGTAACACGGTGTTGGTTCTCCTGCCAACCACAACACATTGCACCATTTAGACTGCCATCGATAAAATGGGGGCCAATGATCCTTCCTTCCATAAACCCGCGAAGGTTGCTCATATTCCACTTGTCGCAGCCATCGTGGATTTTCCGTTGCCCATTAGTGCATATTATGCCGATTTACGTTACCGTTGTTGGTAAATTTCGTCGCTAAATGGAACGCATGCAAGAAATCTGTCATCGTCCCATGACTTCTCCTGTGCCCAGTGGCAGAGCTGTACACTACGTTCAACGTCGTCGTCGTGCAATTCCTGATGCATAGAAATATGGTACGGGTGCAATCGATGTTGCTGTAGCATTCTCAACACCGACGTTTTCGAGATTCCCGATTCTCGCGCAGTTTGTCTGCCACTGATGTGCGTATTAGCCTCGACGGCAGCTACAACACCTACTTGGGCATCATCATTAGTTGCAGGTCGTGGTTGACGTTTCACATGTGACTGAACACTTCCTGTTTCCTTAAATGACGTAACTATCCGGACACTTGGATGATGCCGTCCAGGATACCGAGCAGCACACACAGCACACGCCCGTTGGGCATTTTGATCACAGTAGCCATACATCAACACGATATCGACCTTTTGCGCAATTGGTAAACGGTCCATTTTTTACACGGGTAATGTATCACGAAGCAAATACCGTCCGCACTGGTGGAATGTTACGTGATACCACGTACTTATACGTCTGTGACTATTACAGCGCCATCTATCACAAAGCGAAAAAAGTGGTCCAGCTAAAACATTCATATTTCTTTACGTACTACACGAATATATAAAAAAAATGTGTGTTCCTATTTAGAGAAAAACAGTTGATATCCGTTTGACATATGGCAGTGTCATCTAGCGGGCCAACCATTGCGCCATCTGGTTTCCCCCTCCAAGCTAGACGAGTTTCGTTCTTTGTAGTTTTTTCGTTTGATGCTTATTTCGTGAAATATTTGGCCCGGTCACGATCAATGGACCACCCTGTATATTGACCGCGCGGCCTCGCGTGCCGGCAAGTACGAATACTGTTCATTGTGGTGACAACAGCGACTATAAAAAACGAACGTTTACTAATTTAACATTACTTACAAAGGAAACTAGTAATTTCACTTACATTACCCTCAGTGGCGTCTTCTTAATGGACTACTCCGCGGGTTGTATACGCCGCCGGAAGCAATGTTTGTTTCCTGTAACCCGGTTACACTCTAGATACGTCTCTGAGGAATATTAGGAGAATCTCACACCGTTGAATTTTCCGATGCAACAGCAAATTGTGCAGGTACAGTTACTGGAAGAGGTACAGCTCGTCTCCGTCTTCCGAACGGCCATCTCTTTTAATCCACTGTTTGACAGATTTCCACAAGCGCTCTGCGTTCTGTGTACGGAATATTTGGTGATAGGTACCTATGGGGCCAAACTGCTGAGGTCATTGGTCACTAGGCTTAAACACTACTGAATCTAACTTACGCTAAGGACAACACACACACTCATACCCGAAGAAAGAGTCGAACCTCCGATGAGAGGAGCCTCGCGAACCGTGGCAAGGAAACGTGGATCGTCCCAAAAGGCAAATTCAACAGAATGATTCAGAAATTCATGCTGGAAGCCATCTTTCGTTTTGAGGTGTTGTAGAATTTAAATCCGTCTCTTACAACCTCGGTCCTTGGCAAGGTGAAATGCTGTATAAGAGACACCTAAAGTTTTCTTGCCCCTCGAATATGCTAGAACTACGAACCACTCCCGGGATCCTCTTTCATTGCCTCCGAACATCCATACATGTTTAGTTTAATGTTTTAGCGAACGTCCTTTCTGGTATTTCCGAGTGGCTATCTGCGATTCGTCTGTTTCAATTATCTTGTTTTGTCCACTGACAGGAACACTGTTATCCGTGACCATCGCGTAGCAGACTTCTCTACAGATCCCACTGTAATCACAAACCGAGTTCTTCGATAACTGAGTTTCTCAAGGGGTCGTTTTGTACAGTATATTCTTTTACCCAATACGAGACTAGAATAGTACTGTTTTCGACGGTTAACTTACGGTTGTGGAATCATGAGTGTTTCCTTATCTACGTCCTTTTCTGAAACCACAAGCAATATAGTTGACAGCATCGGCCCCTTTGTTACGAAGTTTTACACAGGGGTCTAGATAAGAATTCATAAATACCTGAAATCGTCATTTGGCAGCAATCTACATTCCCAACAGAAATCCAAACACGTTTGCAGACTATACAATCGAGGAATTAAGTTTCGCCAGGTAAGAATATAGGGACTCGAGACTACAGCGGCTTCTCTCATTCTATTTACAACGATAAACGTTACACACTTCCCTTGGCAATGCACTAAACACTTTCCGTATTTCCCGCCACGACAGCCTTCTGGGCGATGTATTTCGTCTGTCTATAAATATCGTTCGGAGCCCACGTGTTCGATAGGCAACGCATCTTGGAAATTACCCATACCCACATCCACTGAAAGTTTGGTAAAAGGTTTGAATAAAGTGGAAGCTGCGGATGCAGACTATCTGCTTTGAACCGCCTACCTAGCCACTCACGATACCCTCCATCTGTCCCATGCTTCCTTGAACGTCAATTGAATCTACTGATCGACTTATGTAATACGTGAAAACTTCAAGTAAATACACAGAAAAGCCACGTAACCAACACTGGTCTACCCACTGGCTTTTCCGTCGTTCAGATGTCCACCTCAACACTGACGACCAACCAGCCCCCCCCGAGACTAACACAGTAAAGTATCTGGGACTGGCTCTTGACACAAAACTAGCGTGGAATGCATTCCTCCTTAGCATCAAAAACATAGCGCAATACCGACTAAAATTACTAAAAACTACCAGAAGGTTGCACCTGAGGTCTACCTTACTCTGCTACCATCCTAAACTATAAAAGAAGATTTTGCTGAATGGGGAAAGCCTTAAGGTAACCATCCCTGAGAGTATAATGGGTATAAAAGGTCACATGGACGCGTGCTCAGAAATGAATGATACCTGTGCTACATGGTATTTATTAATTCATCATACCTGTAGCATTTAACTCGGACCTGCCAGGTTAGCCGAGAGCACTAATGCGCTGCTTCCTGGACTCGGGTAGGCGAGCCGTCCCCAGATCGGATCCACCCGGCGTATTAACGACGTGGGCCTGTGGCGGCCATCCTGTATGTGGTTTTTAGGCGGTTTTCCACGTCCCATTAGGTGAATGCTGGGCTGGTCCCCACATTCGGCCTCAGTTACGCGACTCACAGACATTTGTCACACGTTCGCACTATTTCACGGTTTACAGTAGACGCATAATTCTGGGGTACACTGATTCCATCCCGAGGGGTATGGGATGGCGGCAGGAAGGGCATCTGGGCACCCCTTTACATTACTCTTGATATCCGCATCCTCCACTGAGGATGACACGGCGGTCGGATGGTCCGGGTAGGCCACTCGTAGCCTGAAGACGGAGTGCAAATCCGTTGTAACCACGCCGACCCTGCGAAACCTGTGAGACAAAGGAGCAAGCGAAAGAAGACCTGTATCGTATAACTCAGGGAACGATATGCTGCTGTGAAACAACCGTTAGAAAAGGTGTTTAAAGTGGCGCCCACGGACCTCCTATGATAGGCCAACACCACGCGGCAGTAACTGGCGCATGTGTTCAAATGTGCCGTCTTGCAAACGGATGGCGTCACAGCCAGTATGAATGCGTTACTGAAGTTTCTTCACATTCAGGATGTACTCCACATGCAAAATTTCTTCCAGGTGCCCCCAAAGGGAAGGATGTCCTCCAACTAAACGGATTATGTGGCTAGACGGCCTTGTCTGATCCGTCACCTGGGGTCGATCTTGTCGAGATGCCTCCGCACGGAAATGCGGAAGTGAGCTGCAGCACCGTCATGCAGTAGCCACATTACCCCGCGAACCACAAGCGGTTTGCCTTCCAGCAGGGAAGGCAGTGTCGCCCGCAGGAAATGCAGTTACTTCTCGCCTGTGAGGCGTTGTGGAAGAATGACTGGTCCCACGAAGTATTCACCAATATTCCCTGCCCACACATTGACGCTGAACCAGAGCTGACAATTCGCTGACATCATACAACAGGGGATTTTCTGTAGCCAACTGGTGGATGCTGTGTAGATCGACGGTACAGGCAGTTGTAGAAGTAGCCACATCTGTGAATAGGATGGACGACAGAAATCCAAGAGCTGTGATGGTCCATACGTCACCACTGAGAGAAGTTCGTAGGTAATAAGGCCTGAATGTTACAGATCATACGGACTGTGGGAGCTGTAGTGGAGAATGTTTCACACCGTCGAATGGCTTACCCCACGAAGGCGGGCTACTTGCCTGATGCTGATACCAGGGTCATATTCTATAGCGTTCAGCACCTTTATACGTACTGGGCGCATGCACTTTTGATGGTTACCAATTCACATGAACGAATCTGTCTCACACAAGCGACGAAACACTGTTGTGAACAGTTTACGGTGATGATACCTTTTCCAGCACAATCGTGCTGGGCCGAGCCGTCTAGGGCGCTGCAGTCATGGACTGTGCGGCTGGTACCGGCGGAGGTTCGAGTCCTCCCTCGTGCATGTGTGTGTGTGTTTGTCCTTAGGATAATCTGCGTTATGCAGTGTGTAAGCTTAGGGACTGATGACCTTAGCAGTTCAGTCCCATAAGATGTCACACACATTTGAACATTTTTTTGAACAATCGTGCTGGCACCCACTCGTTACCATTTGCCTGTCCAAATGCTAGGACTTCATCAAGCGGTTTATGGCTCGTAAACCATCGCAGGATTGGGATTCTTGACGGATTGTATCAAACCATTCAGTAAGCTGATGAAATACTGGGCTACTGTGTGTCAGCGCTGCACTGCACCGCACGTGTCCTCCCCAGAGACAATCGTCAACAACTGTGATGCACAAAGCTCCTTCAGTGTGGAGCTAAAACACAACGACAGACAGTAAATTTCCGCTTGCTTGGTGCATTCTCACGTGTTCTTACAATCAATGAAACCTACAGTGTCGGAACTGTTGTGAGCGTGGGGTGGATCTGAGATTCTGTTGCCGGCCGGGGTGGCCGAGCGGTTCTAGGCGCTGCAGTCTGGAACCGCGCGACCGCTGCGGTCGCAGGTTCGAATCCTGCCTCGGGCATGGATATGTGTGATGTCCTTAGGTTAGTTAGGTTTCAGTAGTTCTAAGTTCTAGGGGACTGATGACCTCAGAAGTCAAGTCTCATAGTGCTCAGAGCCATTTGAACCATTTGAGATTCTGTTATTCTGCGCAACGGATTAATCTGAGATGTACCCTTTATCCTGTGGCTCCTGCAAGATGCAATTCTCCCCCCCCCCCCCCCCCACACACACACACTACTCCAGAAGTCAGACAGACGCTCCTAACGTTCTAAAGAGAAATGCCTGAAAAACTTTCAGCAATAAATATCTTCTGGAGTCGTCTGGTGTAAGGAAATGACACAAAAATTCACAAAATTTCTTACGTAACTAGTGGGATACTTGGATACTGGAGTAGTGCTAGTTAGTGTAAGAAAAACATGAAACTAACGAAAGCTATTATTTATTTTGCAACAATTCTGGGATATCACAATGGCACTTTTAGTTATGAATTGAACAGGTTATATCCTGGTTCTTTTCGGAATGTGAAGTTACCTCTCAAGGATAGGATTCGCTAATGAAATTTATATACAAAGTTTAAGATGGTTGTTGACTTGGCAGAATGGCTGAGAGGTACGCCCACTCAACTTGAATAATTATCCTTTAGAATGTTGCTAGGTAAGGTCGAGGATGTCTTGTGTGAAATGCAGCTAGTGAAGTGTACTGTTGTGGAGGAAATATGGGGCTCGCAATAGCTGTAGTGCACAATACCGTAAGCTGCGATGACTGCTGTCTGCGCCACTCACTGCTGACAAATAACATAACTCTCGTTCTGTCTGGATTGACCTTCGCCAATAAAACACTCCCTACGCCTTGATGAAGTCAAGGATTCCTATTCGCCCCTAGTCTAAGTATTGGTGTGGTACACCGGTCAGATAACCAGTCCACCGCGATGCCACTCAAAAATTCGCTCGCAGGCGTTCAACTACACTCCTGGAAATGGAAAAAAGAACACATTGACACCGGTGTGTCAGACCCACCATACTTGCTCCGGACACTGCGAAAGGGCTGTACAAGCAATGATCACACGCTCGGCACAGCGGACACACCAGGAACCGCGGTGTTGGCCGTCGAATGGCGCTAGCTGCGCAGCATTTGTGCACCGCCGCCGTCAGTGTCAGCCAGTTTGCCGTGGCATACGGAGCTCCATCGCAGTCTTTAACACTGGTAGCATGCCGCGACAGCGTGGACGTGAACCGTATGTGCAGTTGACGGACTTTGAGCGAGGGCGTATAGTGGGCATGCGGGAGGCCAGGTGGACGTACCGCCGAATTGCTCAACACGTGGGGCGTGAGGTCTCCACAGTACATCGATGTCGTCGCCAGTGGTCGGCGGAAGGTGCACGTGCCCGTCGACCTGGGACCGGACCGCAGCGACGCACGGATGCACGCCAAGACCGTAGGATCCTACGCAGTGCCGTAGGGGACCGCACCGCCACTTCCCAGCAAATTAGGGACACTGTTGCTCCTGGGGTATCGGCGAGGACCATTCGCAACCGTCTCCATGAAGCTGAGCTACGGTCCCGCACACCGTTAGGCCGTCTTCCGCTCACGCCCCAACATCGTGCAGCCCGCCTCCAGTGGTGTCGCGACAGGCGTGAATGGAGGGACGAATGGAGACGTGTCGTCTTCAGCGATGAGAGTCGCTTCTGCCTTGGTGCCAATGATGGTCGTATGCGTGTTTGGCGCCGTGCAGGTGAGCGCCACAATCAGGACTGCATACGACCGAGGCACACAGGGCCAACACCCGGCATCATGGTGTGGGGAGCGATCTCCTACACTGGCCGTACACCACTGGTGATCGTCGAGGGGACACTGAATAGTGCACGGTACATCCAAACCGTCATCGAACCCATCGTTCTACCATTCCTAGACCGACAAGGGAACTTGCTGTTTCAACAGGACAATGCACGTCCGCATGTATCCCGTGCCACCCAACGTGCTCTAGAAGGTGTAAGTCAATTACCCTGGCCAGCAAGATCTCCGGATGTGTCCCCCATTGAGCATGTTTGGGACTGGATGAAGCGTCGTCTCACGCGGTCTGCACGTCCAGCGCGAACGCTGGTCCAACTGAGGCGCCAGGTGGAAATGGCATGGCAAGCCGTTCCACAGGACTACATCCAGCATCTCTACGATCGTCTCCATGGGAGAATAGCAGCCTGCATTGCTGCGAAAGGTGGATATACACTGTACTAGTGCCGACATTGTGCATGCTCTGTTGCCTGTGTCTATGTGCCTGTGGTTCTGTCAGTGTGATCATGTGATGTATCTGACCCCAGGAATGTGTCAATAAAGTTTCCCCTTCCTGGGACAATGAATTCACGGTGTTCTTATTTCAATTTCCAGGAGTGTATAACTCTGTCCGTTCACACCACACCATAAGTGTGTCGGCCAACACAGTGCACAACGCTTAATCGCAAGGACTCAATATAGAGAGTGGCACTTCGATTTGCTCTCGACAGAGGTGCTCTCCCAGTGAAGTACTGAGGAGAGACTTGTTCCTCGTTCTGAGAGCGACAACGAAACAGTGCCTCTCCACGACAGACGTGAAGGGGTATATCTTTCGGTCTTTTCCATTACTCCTTCAGGTCAAGGCGTCAGAAATATCGTCTGCCAAACAGCATTGCTCTTCTAAAACGGGATAATCACGTTTCGTTTAAGGCGACCAATCCGGAAATCTGTAGTATCGGCGTTTGGCGTTTGTTGTCTCGCTGTGAAAATCTCTGAAACTGTGTGCTATGTGTAATGAATGCGTAGGCTGGCCGCTCCCACACAATGTAGCGGAATTTGCTTTTGAGCCGAACACGGGGCCGTTCCTCCAGTCCCTCAGGCGAACGCTGTCTGCTCCATGGGCGTCCACCGGCCGACGTAGATGGGTTGGGACTGGCCTCCTGGCGTGCGGTTGCCTCTCTCGAACTAAAAGCTCTTGTGACCGTCGTGTCTGGAATGTATGTGTGTACGCCAGCCTCGAGTATTTCAACCACGGTGCGCACTTGCGATTTATTAGTTATTTGCATATCGTTTACATGAATTCATACAACATTGACTTTATCTTACCGAGTCTGGGTTCGAATGAAGCGTCTTGATGTGCGGAATATGACTGTGGGGGCGGAATATGTAAGCAATGAAGGTCAGGAGACCACGACGTCTTAGACTGTTTTATCTCCACCTTGAAATGAGTGTACCTCAATTGGAACGTCTTTCTGACTGTATAGCGCATTACATTTCCTACTACCTGTTCTCTCAGTGATCGTTTCCGCCATTCAAGAATAAAAAGAAGAACAAGACGACTAGCAGGGGAAAAGAGATGATGGCTACTACTATCAAAACACAGGCCTCAATGAATTTCTCAACAGGTACGAGGGCTGTTCTTTTATTAAAGTCCGATCGCTCGTGGGATGGAAACCACCTTGAAAATCCGATGAAGCTTAGCACAGATGTGTTGAGCAGTGTCTCTACTATGCCATCAGTCGTGGTATGTCGCTCTTTCCAGTTCTGAACCCACAATGAAAGCACGTTGATGACTTGGATCAGCGGCAAACACTGCCACAGGGCACCTACGAGAGGCGCGGATTCTAGGATTCGACAGCATGCTCGCAGCAGGAGACTGAAGGAATTCAGGGGTCTGATAACACTATTTATTAGCGATGAGACTAACTACCACACTGAAGGCTAATTCTAAACACTCGGAAAAGGAAAGGCGGCAATTTGTTGCACAACGGAAGTCAGTGTTTGAATCCACGGGGGTGGGCGCTAACAGAATTAGTGAACACTGGTGGCACATTAACCTGAGAGCAGCATTCAAAATGAGAAAAGCAGACACGTAGGACCTTCCCGAGGCTGGCCACGAACGACACGGAGTCGGTGCTGCAACGATCTGACTTTGAACTGCTTTGCATACAAAAACATGGGTTTTTGAAGGATCGTGGCGGCGCACTATTTCTCCTTTGAAGTCGTCCCACGAATCCACCAGCACTTAAGAAGCTTCGGCCAATCTGGCGAGTCATTCTAGACTTTCAGGGCGCCCCTGGCCCATCGCATTTAGATTCTTCACATTGTCCTGCTCGGTAGGTAGGAACACTGCTGGAGTTTCTGTTAGCAAACTCGAAGTTTGGTAGCAAAGTCGCTGCCGTTCCTATTATGGCCAGTGACAACAATGTTTTACATCACTTGGGCCCGCCCTAAGTTCTTTTGTGAGTGGGGGCTGCTGAAGTAGTGTCCACCCACTAAAGTTACCGTTCTCAGGAGCGAGTATCAAGCTTGCTGCCTCTGCTAAGACGTACCTTTTCGTGGGGATCTTCTGTGACGCCTTTCAACAACGTCTAGGCGGTGGACGGAGTTACCTGTTAATTCTCTGACGTGAAACGTCTGCCCTTGGACACCTGCCTGGAGCGTCTGCAATATGCAGGGCTCTAGTGTTACTATTTACCTCCGGAAACCTAAACGCTACCACACCTGCCTACTCTCATTCTGCCTGCTCTCCTTCACCCTGCTCTCTGCAATGAATCTCTCAATCCCTATGTTGGAGTACCCTTCATGGCTCCCAACAGCGTTGAGCGTACAACGTACAAGTCTTTAAGTCGTCAGTATGTGATAATACCTTGAAAGCGAAGTTGCAAAAGCCCAATAATGCTAATGTCTTTCGACGCCCGACTTATTGTCTACCATGCAACCACAATATTGGCTGCTCACGGCAAAAGGGGTGCACAGCATGAGGTTATGGAGAGGATTTGAATCGCTTAGTCGACGGTAACTCACAACAGTGTTACAGTGGTAGACGTATTCATACAAAGCAGAGCAATAGCAACGATACACAAAGCAAACATTGCATTATCTCTACAACCACAGTTGCCGAAGTAGACATTTCGTGAGAAAGGAACTCAAGGGATTTCGCAGAGTGAGATGGCCTTGGGCAAGTACAGAAAGCGAAACAGCCTCAACGGGTGCAGGGCAAAGTCAGGACATGCGGGGACCAAGCAGCAATCGATATTGTAATTGTAAACTGTCGAAGCTGCGTTGGTAAAGTACCCGAACTTCAAGCGCTGATAGAAAGCACCGAAGCTGAAATCGTTATGGGTACAGAAAGCTGGCTTAAGCCAGAGATAAATTCTGCCGAAATTTTTACAAAGGTACAGACGGTGTTTAGAAATGATAGATTGCATGCAACCGGTGGTGGAGTGTTCGTCGCTGTTAGTAGTAGTTTATCCTGTAGTGAAGTAGAAGTGGATAGTTCCTGTGAATTATTATGGGTGGAGGTTACACTCAACAACCGAGCTAGGTTAATAATTGGCTCCTTTTACCGACCTCCCGACTCAGCAGCATTAGTGGCAGAACAACTGAGAGAAAATTTGGAATACATTTCACATAAATTTTCTCAGTATGTTATAGTCTTACGTGGAGATTTCAATTTACCAGATATAGACTGGGACACTCAGATTTTTAGGACGGGTGGTAGGGACAGAGCATCGAGTGATATTATACTGAGTGCACTATCCGAAAATTACCTCGAGCAATTAAACAGAGAACCGACTCGTGGAGATAATATCTTGGACCTACTGATAACAAACAGACCCGAACTTTTCGACTCTGTATGTACAGAACAGGGAATCAGTGATCATAAGGCCGTTGCAGCATCCCTGAATATTGAAGTTAGTAGGAATATAAAAAAAGGGAGGAAGGTATATCTGTTTAGCAAGAGTAATAGAAGGCAGATTTCAGACTACCTAACAGATCAAAACGAAAATTTCTGTCCCGACACTGACAATGTTGAGTGTTTATGGAAAAAGTTCAAGACAATCGTAAAATGCGTTTTAGACAGGTACGTTCCGAGTAAAACTGTGAGGGACGGGAAAAACCCACCGTGGTACGACAACAAAGTTAGGAAACTACTGCGAAAGCAAAGAGAGCTTCACTCCAAGTTTAAACGCAGCCAAAACCTCTCAGACCAACAGAAGCTAAACGATGTCAAAGTTAGCGTAAGGAGGGCTATGCGTGAAGCGTTCAGTGAATTCGAAAGTAAAATTCTATGTACCGACTTGACAGAAAATCCTAGGAAGTTCTGGTCTTACGTTAAATCAGTAAGTGGCTCGAAACAGCATATCCAGACACTCCGGGATGATGATGGCATTGAAACAGAGGATGACACGCGTAAAGCTGAAATACTAAACACCTTTTTCCAAAGCTGTTTCACAGAGAAAGACCGCACTGCAGTTCCTTCTCTAAATCCTCGCACAAACGAAAAAATGGCTGACATCGAAATAAGTGTCCAAGGAATAGAAAAGCAACTGGAATCACTCAACAGAGGAAAGTCCACTGGACCTGACGGGATACCAATTCGATTCTACACAGAGTACGCGAAAGAACTTGCCCCCCTTCTAACAGCCGTGTACCGCAAGTCTCTAGAGGAACGGAAGGCTCCAAATGATTGGAAAAGAGCACAGGTAGTCCCAGTCTTCAAGAAGGGTCGTCGAGCAGATGCACAAAACTATAGACCTATATCTCTGACGTCGATCTATTGTAGAATTGTAGAACATGTTTTTTGCTCGCGTATCATGTCGTTTTTGGAAACCCAGAATCTATTATGTAGGAATCAACATGGATTCCGGAAACACCGATCGTGTGAGACCCAACTCGCTTTATTTGTTCATGAGACCCAGAAAATATTAGATACAGGCTCCCAGGTAGATGCTATTTTTCTTGACTTCCGGAAGGCGTTCGATACAGTTCCGCACTGTCGCCTGATAAACAAAGTAAGAGCCGACGGAATATCAGACCGGCTGTGTGGCTGGAATGAAGAGCTTTTAGCAAACAGAACACAGCATGTTGTTATCAATGGAGAGACGTCTACAGACGTTAAAGTAACCTCTGGCGTGCCACAGGGGAGTGTTATGGGACCATTGCTTTTCACAATATATATAAATGACCTAGTAGATAGTGTCGGAAGTCCCATGCGGCTTTTCGCGGATGATGCTGTAGTATACAGAGAAGTTGCAGCATTAGAAAATTGTAGCGAAATGTAGGAAGATCTGCAGCGGATAGGCACTTGGTGCATGGAGTGGCAACTGACTCTTAACATAGACAAATGTAATGTATTCTGAATACATAGAAAGGAGGATCCTTTATTGTATGATTATATGGTAGCGGAACAACCACTGGTAGCAGTTACTTCTGTAAAATATCTGGGAGTGTGCGTGCGGAACGATTTGAAGTGGAATGATCATACAAAATTAATTGTTGGTAAGGCGGGTACCAGGTTGAGATTCATTGGGAGAGTCCTTAGAAAATGTAGTCCATCAACAAAGGAGGTGGCTTACAAAACACTCGTTCGACCTATACTTGAGTATTGCTCATCAGTGTGGGATCCGTACCAGATCGGGTTGACGGAGGAGATAGAGAAGATCCAAAGAAGAGCGGCGCGTTTCGTCACAGGGTTATTTGGTAACCGTGATAGCGTTACGGAGATGTTTAACAAACTCAAGTGGCAGACTCTGCAAGAGAGGCGCTCTGCATCGCGGTGTAGCTTGCTCGCCAGGTTTCGAGAGGGTGCGTTTCTGGATGAGGTATCGAATATATTGCTTCCCCCTACTTATACCTCCCGAGGAGATCACGAATGTAAAATTAGAGAGATTAGAGCGCGCACGGAGGCTTTCAGACAGTCGTTCTTCCCGCGAACCGTACGCTACTGGAACAGGAAAGGGAGGTAATGACAGTGGCACGTAAAGTGCCCTCCGCCACACACCGTTGGGTGGCTTGCGGAATATAAATGTAGATGTAGAAAGAGGTGGCAGATGAAGTATTTAGCGTTTCTGCAAGATGCGTCAGTGAGACCGTGCGGACAATGTACATGACGAGTACAGTGATGACGTTAGGTGGTTGACAAGCGAATATGATACTGAAACAGGTGACGAGCCATTTAGTTCATCATACTTGTCGGACAGGGAGCCACAAATCCCGTCTCCAGTGAAATGTAGAAAGCGAAAATCGTTGTTCAAGGAGCAGGTACTAGACATAAACGTACGTGGAAGCTCATCCGCAGAATAGGAAAAATATAACTATAAACAGATTTCGAATAGGTCCGCATCAATATGACGGTGTAGTGCGTAAGAGAAACTACGGATATTCAAGGGAGAACAAGGTGCACTTGTTACAGAAACTGGTGGCATCGCGTTTCCAAGATGCTGGATTCAATTTTACAGGATGTGCATGATACTGACCTACTACTTTGTCCACATCAGACTGGGCGCGACAGAGATTATAGTGATTTCAAAGGAAGCAGTGGATGGTTGCATAACTTCAAAGAGTGCAACAGAATTGGAAGACATATGACAACGGAATTTCAAACAAGGCGTCAACTTGACGATGCATAGCAAACAGCGGAATCGGCCAGAAAATTTGTAGTTGAGATAAATAAACTTATCCCATTATTCAGTAAGACATTTCTTTTCAATACCGACCAATCGGGATTTGAAGAGCAAGTGCATATGAAAGGAAACCTGGAAATTAGAGTTATCAAGAGAATTGAATAAAGATCAGTTTTCTCGTGTACGTGATCTTGCAAGAGCAGTAGGGGATCTTTTCATTACAGAAAGAAAGAGTGGGGAAATCGACGTAAGAGAACTAGAAATATGGTATGAACACCGTGTTTGGCAATAGCCTTTGCCTCATTGTCAGGGTTGGAAAACGGGGTAAGAGAACTAGTAATATGGCATGAGCACCTTTTATGGCCAATAGCTGGTCGAAATAACTTGCTTTTGCCTGATTTCTTGTCTGCGTGTAAAAATCACACTACTCTTGAGCAAACTATCGCCCCTGAAATGTAGATGACGTTACCACTCATACCACATGGCACTAGTGGACAATTCAGCCTCCGGATGTTTGTTTTATCGATGCCTGTTGTTGGTCTTCAGTCCAGAGACTGGTTTGATGAAGCTCTCCATGATACTCTATCCTGTGCAAACTTCTTCATCTCTCAGTACCACTGCAACCTACATCCTACTGAATCTCTTTCGTGTATTCATCTCTTGGTCTACCTCTACGATTTTTACCCTCCACGCTGCCCTCCAATACTAAATTGGTGATCCCTTGATGCCTCAGAATATGCCCTACCAACCGATCCCTTCTTCTAGTCAAGTTCTGCCACAAATTTCTCTTCTCCCCAATTCTATTCAACACCTCCTCATTAGTTATGTGATCTACCCATCTAATCTTCAGCATTCTTCTGTAGCATCACATTTCGAAAGCTTTTATTCTCTTCTTGACCAAACTATTTATCGTCCATGTTTCACTTCCATACATGGCTACACTCCAAAGAAATACTTTCAGAAACGACTTCCTGACACTTAAATCTATACTCGATGTTAATAAATTTATCTTCTTCAGAAGCGCTTTCCTTGCCATTGCCAGTCTACATTTTATATCCTCTCTACTTCGACCATCATCAGTTATTTTGCTCCCCAAATAGCAAAACTCATTTACTACTTTAAGCGTCTCATTTCCTAATCTAATTCCCTCAGCATCACCCGATTTAATTCGACTGCATTCAGTTACTCTCGTTTTGATTTTGTTGATGTTCATCTTATATCCTCCTTTCAAGACACTGTCTATTCCGTTCAACTGCTCTTCCAGGTTCTTTGCTGTGTCTGATAGAATTACAATGTCATCGGCAAACCTCAAAGTTTTTATTTCTTCTCCATGGATTTTAATTCCTACTCAGAATTTTTCTTTTGTTTCTTTTACTGGTTGCTCAACATACAGATTGAATAACATCGGGGATGGGCTACAAACCTGTCTCACTCCCTTCCCAACAACTGCTTCCCTTTCATGCCCCTCGACTCTTATAACTGCCATCTGGTTTCTGTACAAATTGTAAATAACCTTTCCTCCCTGTATTTCACCCCTGCCACCTTCAGAATTTGAAAGAGAGCATTCCAGTCAACATTGTCAAAAGCTTTCTCTAAGTCTACAAATGCTAGAAACGTAGGTTTGCCTTTCCTTAGTCTATTTTCTAAGATAAGTCGCAGAGTCAGTATTGCCTCGCGTGTTCAACATTCCTACGGAAACCAAACTGATCTTCCCCGACGTCGGCTTCTATCAGTTATTCCATTCGTCTGTAAAGAATTCGTGTTAGTATTTTGCAGCTGTTGCTTATTAAACTGGTAGTGCGGTAATTTTCACATCTGCGAACACCTGCTTTCTTTGCGATTGGAACTATTATATTCTTCTTGAAGTCTGATGGTATTTCGCCTGTCTCATACATCTTGCTCACAAGATGGTAGAATTTGGTTAGGTCTGGATCTACCAAGGCTGTCAGTAGTTCTAATGGAATGTTGTCTACTCCCGGGTCCTTGTTTCCACTTTGGTCTTTCAGTGCTCTGTCAAACTCTTCACGCAGTATCATATCTCCTATTTCATCTTCATCTACACTCTCTTCCATTTCCATAATATTATACTCAAGAACATCGCCCTTGTATAGATCCCCTATATACTCCTTCCACCTTTCTGCTTTCTTTTCTTTGCTTAGAACTGGGTTTCTATCTGAGCTCTTGATATCATGCAAGTGGTTATCTTTTCTCCAAAGGTCTCTTTAATTTTCCTGTAGGCTGTATCTGTCTTACCCCTAGTGAGACAAGCCTCTACATCCTTACATTTGTCATCTAGCCATCCTTGTTTAGCCATTTTGCACTTCCTGTCGAGCTCATTTTTTAAATGTTTGTATACCCCTAGTGATATGTTCCCCCACATCCTTACATTTGTCATCTAGCCATCCCTGCTTAGCCATTTTGGACTTCCTGTCGATCTCATTATTTAAATGCTTGTATTCCTTTTTGCCTGCTTCATTTACTGCATTTTTATATTTTCTCCTTTCATCAATTAAATTCAAAATCTCTTCTGTCACCTAAGGATTTCGATTAGCCCTCTTCTTTTTATCTACTTGATCCTCTGCTACCTTCACTATTTCATCTCTCGAAGCTACCCATTCTTCTTCTACTGTATTTCTCTCCCCCATTCTTGTCAATCGTTCCCTAATGCTCTCCCTGAAGCTCCTACAACCTCTGGGGGTTTCGAAGCCAATAAACCATAGTATTGCACTGTCTGCTGCTACGCCTTACAGGATGACCAGTTTCACTACAAGATCCACGGCAGACCGTTTCGCATTCGGATGCACACCATCACATTCCACCAATTGTCAACACCCCAGTACACCAATATTATTCGATATGTACTCAGTAAGAGTGGATACCTAGCTGAACGACCTTCACGGTTTGTAGCCCCAAGTAGCACTCGTTCCATCTTAATGGTACGAACCTTTGTGATCACTGTGGCGCGCCATTTTTCATTCAGTGTTCATTGTTTTTCTTTTTTTTTAACATTCCTTGGATGTCAACAATGTCCGTATTGTGAAGTGTAATACATACAGTCCATTGAAGTTTAATATTTGGACTTCCAGACTCTCGTTTTCTGTCGCCCTCCTGATGCACATGGTGAGTAATTAGTAGCTAATATTTTGCCTGTGGTAATTGTTATCACAACACTTTCAGATGAGCTTTACTGGAGATTGAAGTTGCGATCTCACATTTAATGGGTACCTTGTAAGTACAGGTGGCGAGTATGTAGAGAAGTAGTTGGAAGCTTTAGTAAATTGCTGCAAGCCAAAAGTTTTTGATTTTCGCTGTGGTTTCCATTTCGCAATCGATGACACCTGATAAACAAATAGCCCTCGTATATCTGAAGCATACGACTGTATGGAAGTGAATCAATGGCTGCGTATAAACTGAAAAATAAAAGGCTCGAGGCGTTTGAGAGGTGGTTTTACAGAAGAATGCTGAAAATAAGGTGAAGTGACGAGATAAGAAATGAGAAGGCAGTCCACAGCTTCAGCAGCCTGCAGTGTGTCGTCACAAATAGAAAGTCATTAACTCACTTAGCTCCCTCGAAATTATTTAAAGGAAAAAAAATGGTTGAAATGGCTCTAAGCACTATGGGACTTTACATTTGAGGTCATCCGTCCCCTAGACTTAGAACTATTTAAATCTAACTAACCTAAGGACATCACACACATCCATGCCCAAGGCAGGATTCGAACCTGCGACCGTAGCGATCGCGCAGTTCCAGACTGAAGCGCCTAGAACCGCTCGGCCACACCGGCCGGCTGTTCGTCATGTTCCCATCATTTGTCCTGGGAGGCCGTCAAATGACCCTCCTAAACTTCATCGCTGTATATTTCACTCAGTTATTATTGTTTTATTATCATTACAGAGAGCAACCAGCCCTGCAGCCGAACACGCTCAACCACAGTGCCAGCACCCACTTCTTCCTCTTATCATGCGCCGACTGAGCTCGGCCTTTTTCTTCCAGGAGTGCTAGTCCTGCAAGTTTCACAGGTGAACTTCTGTAAGCTTGGAAGATAGGCGATGAGTTACACGTGAAAGTAAAGGTTTGAAGAAAGGTTCTGAGTCGTGCTAGGGTAGCTAAGTCGGTAGAGCACTTGCCGGTAAAAGCGAAAGTCCCGACTTCGAGTTTCAGCCCGGTACATACTTCTGATCTGCCAGGAAGTCTCTATCTCTTGGTATGCTGTTTGTGTCCTCCGAAAGATCAGTTCATTTTCTATTTCTTTTATTTGCATGGCGTCATTTGTTTTAGTTTCCAGCCTTTCATATTGATTTCATGCCCAAGAAACTTATGTTATTGTATGCATTTCTTACAATGAAAGGTTTTGATCTCTTTCCTTCTACGATCTTCCGAAGTATGTCTTCTGTCCCAGAAGATTTCTTTGCAGTTATCTTCCTTGTACCTATATTTGTGTATTGTGTATCGGTGAATGCCGCTTTTAGAAATAATTTCTCTTCTCCTTTACTCACTACGGTATTCGCTATCGCAGCTTCTACAGTCTCACAGAACTTCAAACGTACTTTCTCAATCCTCATTACCTCATTACCCCAATTTCTTTGCACACTTCCTTATGAAAATTCACCCTCTTCTTTTAATGTGTGTTTGAGTGAATCTAGCCAGAAATATTTAAATGGTAACGGATAACGACTTTATGTGGGATAGCATGGATGGGAGACATAGATTTCTTCTGCAGAGAATTACGATAAATTTTCTATAAATTTAATCAGACCAAGAGAGGGAACAACTTTCTGTTCATGAGAGCCCAACACATGTCTCTTCTATATCTGTTCCTGATACTCGCAAGGAAAGTATGTGGAGAAGCATACCGATATGGGATTGATGAACATTACCAGATATCTACATCTGCATATATACTCCGCTAGCCACCACGCGGTATTGTGGCGGAGGGCACAATTCGCACCAGTCGTATTTCCCCCTCCCCCCCTCCCCTCCCTCCCCCCCCCCCACCCCTGTTCCACTCGCTGATCGCGCGAGGGGAAAAACGCCTGTCTGAACGCCTCAGTACGAGCTCTAATTTGCCTTATCTTTGAATGGTGATTATTGCGCGGTTTGAAAGTCGGTGATAATAATATATGCTCTACATCCTCGGTGAAGATCGTATTTCAGAATTTAGTGAGCAGCCCCTTCCGTTTAGAGCGCGCCGTCTATCTGCTAGTGTGTCCCACTTCAAACTTTCTATAAGATTTGTAACGCTCTCGCGATGGCTAAATGTACCAGTCACGAATCTTGCCGCTCTTCTTTGGACCTTCTGAATCTCTTGAATCAGACCCAACTGCTAACGGTCCCATACTGACGAACAATACTGTAGGAATGGACGAACAAACGTATTGTAAGCTACTTCCTTTGTTGAAGGACTGCATCGCTTCAGGATTCTACCAATAAACCGCAATCTAGAGTTTGCCTTACCCTTTACTTGTGTAATCTGATCCTTCCATTTGATATTATTTCGAATAGTCACACCCAGATACTTGACGGATGTTACTGCTTCCAAAGACTGGGCATTTATTTTGTCCATAACTGTCTTGAAATTATTATTCTTTGTGATCTGCACATACAATTCACCTTGCCAGTGTCCCAAACTGAATGATACAGAGTAAGACTGAATTCGCTCCACGGTGCAACTAAATTTCATTGAATAAACGTGTACATGATTTCATGGACATCGAATGTTGAGATGCAGTCTGATACACAGAGCTCTGGGGATTATTGGATTATCTGATTTCATAATTAAACGTGGACACTCATGTTCTCCATCACACGAGAGCTCGCTTTCCATGACATTATGGGCGGAAACGTTCTAAACATTGTAAGAGAAATCGCAACACGTGATTAGGCGATTGGTATCGTGAGAACAGACAAATTATGTAAGGAGAAACGTTACGGAAGGTATCACGTGACTAGAGCGCTACTCCAGATGGGAAAGAGACAAACGAAGACCTCTCTTATTCGGCACCTCGTGGTAATCATTAAAGCTTGCACAAAGAGAATCATAACGACATTTCCTGTCGAGCTATGCCACTGCACTACAGACAGAGAATAAATTCCAAAAATAACTACTTATAATGTCACACGATGGCTACATCTCACTTAGTCCTGCAGATGTTAGATGACATAACGTCTTTGAGATGTACCACACTTAAAACTGCAGCCATAGTGGCGATAGGCCACACAAAACATCAGATCATGTTCTGGAAGACAGTTTAATTTACTCTACACAAGCTATGGTAATCTCACTACCTTTACACTGCCTCATCACATATTTTGCTCATCATCGTGGTGTGGTAGGCAGACCCATTGTCATCATCTGCACATGTGGAGGTCGATCAAAGTGTTCGCCAGATAATGAATATTGATGCCAAGATCATTGAACGTAATATAAAATACGGTGGGTGCATCTCAACATTCTGTAGCCTGAGTCACAAACCCACCCACTGTATACGCTTCTTACAGACTACCCACGTGATGGTAGCAAACCACCGACCTTATGGTATACCAATCAGGTTCCTTTCAGAGTATGCAGACACGATAGCGACTCTCTTAGCAATCATATACAACCGCTCAGTTGATGAAAGGTCTGTTCGTAAACACTGGAAAGTAGCTCAGGTCACACCAATATTCAAGAAAGGAAATAGGAGTAACCCATTGAATTACAGACCCATATCACTGACATCAATTTGCAGTAGGATTTTGGTGTATATTCTGTACTCGAACATTATAAATCACATTATTAACAGAATCTTTCGTTGGTTCTTGGTAGAACAACATTATAATAATAAATGAAAAGCACCAGTTTGCTATTGTTCTACAATATATATTGTAGAACAAAAGCAAACTGGTGCTTTTCATTTATTATCATAAATCACCTTGAAGAAACTGACTTATTGATACATAACCAACACGGATTCAGAAAATATCGTTCTTGTGCAACACAGATAGTAGCTCTTTATTCCCATGAAGTAATGAGTGCTGTCGACAAGGGATCTCAGATCGATTCCATATTCCTATATTTCCAAAAGGCTTTTGATACCGTTCCTCAGAAGCTACTATTAACCAAATTACGTGCATATGGAGTATCGTCTCAGTTGTGTGACTGGATTCGTGATTTCCTCTCAGAGAGGTCACAGTTCGTAGTGAAAGACGGTAAATCATCGAGTAGAACAGAAGTGATATCTGGCATTCCGCAAGGTAGTGTCATAGGCCCTCTGCTGCTCCTGATTTACATAAATGAACTAGGTGATAATCTGAGCAGCCCTCTTAGATCACCGAGCGAGGTGGCGCAGTGGTTAACACACTGGACTCGCATTCGGGAGGACGACGGTTCAATACCGAGTCCGGCCATCCTGATTTAGGTTCTCCGTGATTTCCCTAAATCGCTCCAGGCAAATGCTGGGATGGTTCCTTTGAAAGGGCACGGCCGATTTCCTTCCCCGTCTTTCCCTAATCCGATGAGACCGATGACCTCGCTGTTTGGTCTCTTCCCCCAAACAATCCAATCCTCTTAGATTGTTTGGAGATGACGCTGTAATTTGCCGTCCAGGAAAATCATCAGACGATCAATTCCAATTAGAAAATGATCTAGAGAGAATATCTATATGGTGCGAAAAGTGGCAGTTAGCACTAAACAAAGAAAAATGCGAGGTCATCCACATGGGTACTAAAAGAAATCCTATAAATTTTGGGTATACGATAAATCGCACAAATCTAAGGGCTGTCAATTCGACAAAATACCTAGGAATTACAATTACGAGCAACATAAATTGGAAAGACCACATAGATAATATTGTGGGGAAGGCGAAACAAAGACTGCGCTTTGTTGGCAGAACACTTAGAAGATGCGACAAACTCACTAAAGAGACAGCCTACATTACACTTGTCCGTCCTCTGCTGGAACACTGCTGGGCAGTGTGGGATCCTTACCAGGTAGGATTGAAGGAGGACATCGAAAAAGTGCAAAGAAGGGCAGCTCGTTTCGTGTTATCGCGCAATAGGGGTGAGAGTGTCACTGATATGATACGCGAGTTGGGGTGGGGGTCACTGGAACAAAGGCGGTTTTCTTTGCGGCGAGATCTATTTACGAAATTTCAGTCACTAACTTTCTTTTCCGAATGCGAAAATATTTTGTTGACACCCACCTACGTAGGGAGAAATGATCAATATAATAAAATACGAGAAATAAGAGCTCGAACGGAAAGATTTAGGTGTTCCTTTTTCCCACGCGCCATTCGAGAGTGGAATGGTAGAGAAGTAGTATGAAAATGTCTCGATGGACCCTCTGGCAGGCACTTAAGTGTGAATTGGAGACTAACCATGCAAATGTAAATTTAAATATAAATTAATTCCGCCTTAGATTAACTTTACGAAAATATCCTATAAATTAACACACGTCTTCCTGTCGTAGTAATTAAAGCTGAAACTTAAGAAAGACAACATTATGAATCAGCATGAATCAGCTCTAAAGTAAGAATGGAACCACTTGGCTCAACGGTCAGCCCAGAACAAAGTGAGTGCATAAGACCCTCTGGAATTTATTTAAAACAACTCAAGGAATTAAATTCAACATGAATACGTGAATAAATTCACCGATCCCATTACTCTCTATACAGGGTGTTACAAAAAGGTACGGGCCAAATTTTCAGGAAACATTCCTCACACACAAAGAAAGAAAATATGTCATATGGACATGTGTCCGGAAACGCTTACTTTCCACGTTAGAGCTCATTTTATTACTTCTCATCAAATCATATTAATCATGGAATGGAAACACACAGCAACAGAACGTACCAGCGTGACTTCAAACACTTTGTTACAGGAAATGTTCAAAATGTCCTCCGTTAGCGAGGATACATGCATCCACCCTCCGTCGCATGGAATCCCTGATGCGCTGATGCAGCCCTGGAGAATGGCGTATTGTATCACAGCCGCCCACAATAGGAGCACGAAGAGTCTCTACATTTGGTACCGGGTTTGCGTAGACAAGAGCTTTCAAATACCCCCATAAATGAAAGTCAAGAGGGTTGAGGTCAGGAGAGCGTGGAGGCTATGGAATTGGTCCGCCTCTACCAATCCGTCGGTCACCGAATCTGTTGTTGAGAAGTGTACGAACACTTCGACTGAAATGTGCAGCAGCTCCATCGTGCATGAACCACATGTTGAGTCGTACTTGTAAAGGCACATGTTCTAGCAGCACAGGTAGAGTATCCCGTATGAAATCATGATAACGTACTCCATTGAGCGTAGGTGGAAGAACATGGGACCCAATCAAGACATCACCAACAATGCCTGCCCAAACGTTCCCAGAAAATCTGCGTTGATGACGTGATTGCACAATTGCGCGCGTATTCTCGTCAGCCCCTCATGTTGATTGTGAAAATTTACAATTTGATCACGTTGGAATGAAGCCTCATCCGTAAAGAGAACATTTGCACTGAAATGAGGATTGACACATTGTTAGATGAACCATTCGCAGAAGTGTACCCGTAGAGGCCAATCAGCTGCTGATAGTGCCTGCACACGCTGTTCATGGTACGGAAACAACTGGTTCTCCCGTAGCACTCTCCATACAGTAACGTGGTCAACGTTACCTTGTACAGCAGCAACTTCTCTGACGCTGACATTAGGGTTATCGTCAACTGCACGAAGAATTGCCTCGTCCATTGCAGGTGTCCCCGTCGTTCTAGGTCTTCCCCAGTCGCGAGTCATAAGCTGGAATGTTCCATGTTCCCTAAGACGCCGATCAATTTTCGAACGTCTTCCTGTCGGGACACCATAGTTCAGGAAATCTGTCTCGATACAAATGTACCGCGCCACGGCTATTGCCCCCGTGCTAATCCATACATCAAATGGGTATCTGCCAACTCCGCATTTGTATACATTGCACTGACTGTAAAACCACGCTCGTGATGAACACTAACCTGTTGATGGTACGTACTGATCTGCTTGATGCTAGTACTGTAAAGCAATGAGTCGCATGTCAACACAAGCACCGAAGTCAACATTACCTTCCTTCAATTGGGCCAACTGGCGGTGAATCGAGGAAGTACAGTACATACTGACGAAACTAAAATGAGCTCTAACATGGAAAGTAAGCGTTTCCGGACACATGTCCACATAACATCTTTTCTTTATTTGTGTGTGAGGAATGTTTCCTGAATGTTTGGCCGTACCTTTTTGTTACACCCTGTATAGTCTAGGTACTAATGACGCCTTTGTGAAGTGAATGTTTACAAGTTCAGCACAGCGCCAAGCGTGCGCCTCTCACCTTCGCAGCTCTGCAGCACTGTGCCCTCTCTCCCTGTGTGCAGTCCTCTGGTCCCGCTTCACGAAGGAGAGGGGACGGAAATTCGTACCA
Source organism: Schistocerca serialis cubense (assembly GCF_023864345.2). Lineage (NCBI taxonomy): Eukaryota > Metazoa > Arthropoda > Insecta > Orthoptera > Acrididae > Schistocerca > Schistocerca serialis. The sequence goes on along the minus strand of NC_064642.1, from coordinate 795,881,239 downwards.
GTTTCAAATCCGGTTTCTGCGATGTCGCAGATTCCTGCTGCAGAAGTGAAGCTACTTATTTGGTAGCACAACCCACCACCTCTTTATCCCTGCCCAAGAAAGAAAGGTTTATAAATCAGTTTCACTTCCACAATTACTCAAGTTCCACCCCAGGAGGTGGAAAAGTAAAGAAAGGGGATGGAACTGCATCATAAGTAAATAAGTAACACCACATTTGTATTCTCCCTTACGCGAGGCTCTGAGTGTTCAGTAATACATGAAAGGAAACACAATTGGAGCGATACTCGACTCCACTGATGACTGTACATTACATTATTACAGCAGTTAGACAAGATGTGAGTCGATTAAGCCTACAATTCAAATGCAAGCAAGTCCAACTGATACCTTTCACTAACGATTCTCTTAAATTTAAAGCTATTGTTCATCATTTCTCAATCATGATCTGAAATCATATTTGCTCATGGGTATGCCTTACACTCCAGTATCTGAATTCGAAATCCTGTCTCACCATGACGTAGTCAAGTACCTCCAGGCTTTGCCCCAATATACCGACTTCTCTTGTGATCCTCGAATAGTGCGTTCGATAGTATGACCTCAAATTACTGAAGAACTCTATCAGTCTTTCTTCTCTCTCATTCCTACTACAAAGCCAATATTCTCTCTTAAATATTTCTTCCATTTCTTCCCTATTAGAGCGCTCCAGTTGCCCATGAATATTATATTTCCATCTCCTCTCACATACCGTATTACACGTTCAGTAACCTCACATATATTATGTATGTCTTCATCTTCCACTTCTGACGTCGGTATTCATTTTTGTTGGTGTTTGTTTGCTGTCTGTTCTGATGAAAATAATCCTCTCTATGAATTGTTCACAGTAACTTGCCCTTTTCCCTATCTTCCTATTCATAACGAGTCGTGTCCCCGTTGTACCTTTTTCTGCAGAAGTGGCTTTACCTTACAATCAGCTGACGAGAAATCTTCATCATCTCTCCAGTTTCATTTTACTGGCTCAAATAACATCTATAATGAACATCTGTGTTTCCCTATTCAGATATCACACCTTCTCTACCACATTCGCATCTCTGAAATTTTACGCTTCCCAGACTCTGGGCTTAATCAAGTCATTGTGGAGGCTAAACAAAATGTAACAATCTACGCCTGTAACATTTTACAGAGTGTAGAGGAGGCGAAAATAAACACCTTTTTTATGATTATGATTTGTGCATCAATGTAAATAGATAATATTTTTAGCAACATCGCTTAAACAATATCCATCACACTGCAGTTTCAAAATTTTCTCTGAATATCAGCAGCGTCAAAACCCTCGTGGACCCTCATGGGAAAACAGTGCACCTAAGAAACGTCTTCCTCTTTTATCTTCTCTAAATACTCTAAAATTGTGTTTTTCTACATCCCTCACAAATATTTTAATTCTTTACTATTTCTATCCATTTTTTCTTTTACTTAATGTCCTGACGCAATGAGATCATATTGATATTACGTGCTTCCATTTTTTACTAATCAGAGGTTTTCTATGTTCACGAGATACCGTCATTTGCAATGTTCACAGCACTATCTAAAGTGCGGCGTCTCTTCACATTATTTAATCTCTAGTCTGCCGCCTCCGTTACATAAATTTTGTATATAATTCCAATTTGTTGTCAGAAAGTTTCAACATAGATCTGTAATATAATATTGTTTAAGCATTCTGTAGTTAGAACCAGGAAGTTTTCTTGTAGAGTAGATTCAAACTAAATTAATTATATTTCTTCACTCTTTAGTGGCGTTTCATTCTCAGAACGTAACTGCTCTACCACAAAAAGCCTCAGCGGCAAAGACACTTAACTGAGCAACGGATGATCTTGCTGAAAGCAAAGGGTATTGAGCTGATTTCTACGGTTAATTTCATCCTGTTAGCCTACCATGTGCGAAGTATCTCTATCTCTCCACAGTTATAATAGGAAAAAAAAGTTCACTGGACACTAACAATAATCATGACTGGGAGACACCACACTAACCCCATATAACATAATAATGAAGTATGCAAGTGTGTACGAGTGAACTGAGGAGATAGAGTGTATCGATGTTTTTTAAAATGTGGTTCTGATGGTGGCTGATGTCGAAAAGGGGTTGAGGTGTATTTCAAAAAAATTAAAAAACTGAGGGGCACAGAATGTTGTATGACGAGATGCAAACAATTTCTTCTACATCTCATTAACTGGGTCTTTGTCTCGAAATTAGACTGATAGATAATATTACAAATGAAGACAACAGCCACTGTTTAGCTAAAACGTGGAATTCTCTTTCATCAGATATTAAAAAACAACGGTCTTTGAGTCGGCCGGCGGAATGTAATGACCAATGTTCACGACCGATATTTATCGCTTCCACTAGCCTTCATCATTCGGCTACTGTACCCTTACACTGTGTTAGGAGACAGTAGCGCAGATTTCGGTACAAGCGCTGTCATTTTACGCGGCATATAAAAGGGCGTCCACCTATGGTGCATATCAGTTCTGGCGAGATTTTGCAAATAGAGCCCTCACATAAACATGGCGCCCTGATGTACCGCTGAAATACCGTGTCAGGATCCGGCAGCAGATTCGACAAGATTATTATCAATGTCTAGGACTACTTTGACCGTTCAGTATAAAATGCACCAATTTTTTTCTTTTACAGCCACTAGTACACATAGGAAGCCGTCCTTTTATGTGCTTGACAGCTGATATTTCTTCTGCACGTGTTCGATGTTCCGAACAACTCCGACAGATGGCAGAGCTGTTGTAAACTATGAAACTTACATTTACGCAAGACACTGGTAATAAGCAACGTAGTGTATTTCCCGATAAGGTAATTTGTGCGGACGCCATTATTTGTGCAGACCGGCGCATAACTACTTGACAACTGGCTCTGCACTTATCGATGAGCGTTGGAAGTGCGTGTGCAGTAGTTGAGAGTCTTGGATGTTCAAAGGTATGTTCAAAATGTACTGGTGTTTCAGTAATGGTCGCAACAGTCTACAAGATTCAAAGAGAAGCCATTTCATGATAAGCGCTGGAGCATTCTGGGGCCAATGGAGCATGTTCACGGATCGTTACATCTGACTAAACCTAGATGCATCACTATGAAACATCACTGCCTCATCCACCTTCCAGCTATTTGGGCCACCTATGAATTCTCTATTTGGGAGACACTTTCAAGGTGATGACAGCATAATTCGTGCAATGAAAACATGGCTACCAACACAGGACAAGAGCTTCTACCAAGAATCTAACTCTGACGTAAGGCCATAGAATGTGTTGGAAGCTCTGTACAAAAATAATACAAGTAAGAGAAATGTTGATTGATACCGTCACCAGATTTTAACTATTTAGAATAAACGTGCATTTTTAAATTTTCTCAGCGAACTGATTGTTCAAACAAATTTCAGGCCTGCAGCCAGTCACCGTTTAATTCATCCCACCATATTTCGACCGGACACATGCCATCCATTATCAGGTGAGCCATCAAAGACTGAAAAAGACTTGCTCCGTTCCGCAACATACAACGCTCTGCAAGTGTTCCGCAGATGTGTCAGAATCAAGTTGACAGACGGACCACACTTCCTGGCGGCAATGTCCTCGCTGCTGGAACCGCGCGCCGGCCGGGGTGGCCGAGCGGTTCTAGGCGCTACAGTCTGGAACCGAACGACCGCTACGGTCGCAGGTTCGAATCCTGCCTCGGGCATGGATGTGTGTGATGTTATTCGGTTAGTTAGGTTTACGTAGTTCTAAGTTCTAGGGGACTGATGACCGCAGATGTTAAGTCCCATAGTGCTCAGAGACATTTTTTTGGAACCGCGGACCTCTGCTCTCTGCATTACCTTTCGCCGCATGTGCCCAGGTGAAATGTCTTGGGATGAATTATGCGGCAATCGGCTGCAAGCCCCTAAAAATGTTTAAACAAGAATTAATATGTTCTGAAGAAAAAATAAACTGTAACATTACTTATTGAACAACCCCCGTCTTTGGAACAGCAGATGAAAAGTAACAATCAACATTCCTGAAACCTGGTAGTTCTACGAGATCTGATTCTGGATGAGCGGCTCGGCTGGATTTGGCATACCTGAAGACATTTGTAGACTCTCTTCGCCACTGAACTGAGATCATTAGCGACAGTGACCATTTATGGAGACTATGGACGTTGTGTTATTAATTGTCTTTATCTATCCTCGTAATCATTGTATGTGTCCTTAACGTTGTAAGCTGTAATCATCGGTTCCTAGTGAAGTTTTATATAAGGCACGATAAAAAGTTTCCGTTCGAAGGCCGTACAGTCCAGAATCGGTACTCCAGGCGGGAAAAATCGGCGTGAGCAGTGAGACGGTCACCTCACCGACACACCATTTTGGACACAGGCTTTTGGTAAAACAGAGTGTCCCGCTGCGTGAAGAAGGCCCTAACTGGATGCTACACACCCTCGTCCGCCAGTAATCGCCGAGCGTTCCAGGCCTTTTTTAAGGGACCCGAGACAGTCCCATGGGGAGAGATCAGGGCTGTAGGGTGGGTTCTCGAGAGTCTCCCACTTACGTTGGCGTAACTTCTGTGTTAAAACTTCAGCGATATGGGGACGTGAGTTGTCAAGGAGCAGCAGCAACAGAACGGAAGTCGGTACACCCTTCCACAACGGTGGTTTTCGATAGAAGTGCTGCCCACACACATTTTTCACTCTCCGATGGATGTCTACGGTTTTTGTCCTTCAGCAGCCGAGATAAGAAGTGCAGCACATTGATCCTGTTTGGATGCGTTTGGTAACAACGTCGCCTTAGTTCACGTTTCCACGTTTACCGCACGCACGTCGGAAAAACATGAATGTCACATGAAACCCTTGCTTACATGTCGATGCTTATAGAGCTGCATCGGAGTCGAACTATGTTGCACATACGTTGCAACGTAGTCCTCAAACGGAAACTTTTTTATTGTCCCTTACATCTTAGTTAATATTATATTAACTGTTTTTATTAAATGTATTTCTACGTACAATTGAATAAATGCACAAAATATTTTTCCAGATATGTTTGGATAGCTTGCTTTATATTTGGGGAATGATGGCTATGTCGTGTTAAATGTTCGACAAATATGCAATGATGAGTGTAATTTTTCGAACATATGACATGTTCCTATGACACATTAGGTGAAAATTTAAAACGACGTAGCCATCATGCACAAATGTAGAGCAAGACATGGGTATTCTCTGCATAAATAATAATAGCAAGTATCACATGTCATTCCAGGAGAGCAACATATAGCCATACAAAAAGTAGGCATAACGCGCGCGAACACACACACACACACACACACACACACACACACACACACACATGCACACACACACGGATAACTACAAAAACGCCAGAAAAATGTATACACAATTTAAGGAACGAAACGTATTACTTATGTGTTCATTTTACATTAATAATTGATCACACATATTTTACAACCTACAGTTTAGCACATTGTTACTTTAAATGTTCAGAATGTTCACCGTTGGCGGCTATACACATAACAGAGCGACGAGCGGTCGCCACAACTACGTCAGTCAATGTTATTGTGCAGATCTCGCCATATGTCGGTGTTATCTCCTGGCGAAGCTCCTTCAGCGTGCGTGGCTTACGTCGATAGATGTTACCTTCCACAGTTCCCCACAAGTTAAAAGTCCATAGGTATTAGCTCTGGCGACTGGGGAGGGAACTCAAAGGGCCTTCTTTGGTTCAATACCCCGGAAAATTGTCATCCAGGAAAGCTCGTATGCCTAGATGCTGGTGTGGTGGCGCCAAGTCCTGTTGGTAGAAAACCTCTTCATCAGCTCCATAAAGCGCACGTATACCTGGCAAAATTGATGTGCCTAACATTTCCAGGTACACTATTCCAGTGACAGTAGCATCAAAGAAAATGGGTCCTACTAAGCCCCTAGATTATAGTCCACTCCACACACGAACCCCTGGTAGACTGACCGCTTTATCCACATAAACATGCGGATTTTCCGGTGCCCAGTACACACTTTTATGCCGACTCACGATTCCATTAAGTTTAAATTTTGCCTCGTCACTCGACACTACCCAGTCTTGTTGCTAGAAGACCTCTTCATCTCATCCATAAAGGGCACGTATACCTGGCAAAATTGATGTGCATAACATTTCCAGGTACACTTTATAACACTTCCGTTTGCTATTACTATACCATAACCTCAAAGCTGAAGGCAGTTCGTATAATGAAATTATTCATGTTCAAGTAATTATAGTATGAAGAAGCATAGCAGTGTTACCCTCTGAGAGGAATTTTGTTATGTTGACCGTGTTGTATCTAACGGAGGTGGCTTATCGGAAGTGAAAGTCAGAATTATGTAAATATTCAAACAGTAACAACCAATAATTTACTTATCCGCACTGTTCCAAGAATAAACAAAAAAAAAAAAAGGTCGCCAGCCTAATTAGGCATGAGAATCATTAACATCCTTGTTTAAGAAAGTAGTTATGAGTATCTTTAACGGACAGACACAACCTATATTTTGCCACACGTCAGTGCAATGAGCTCTGACACCTGCATATGTTAACGTTAAGTCTGGAGTTGACAGAGTAGAACAAACTATTTGCATAAATATAACAGATAACAATACACACTATTACTTTCAGGGCTTATTCAAACTGAATGGTCTTTATAACATTACTATTAATATTCATGGTAGAACCACAAATTGGACATAGGTTCAGTATTACTTTTCAAACATTTTCCTAGCTGACATAAAATTGTAAATGTATTTCACTGCAAAATTATGAACTGGTCATAGGTTAAGTCTCTCTCAGCTAAATACTTTTTTATTTAGAATGAATTTTAAATGGAATTCACTAACAGATTAATTCTCACTTGTCTTTTGAATAAAGAAGTTACTGTTTTCATAAATAGTTGTCTTTCTATTAATTGTTATGTATCAAGAGCATAAAGGATAAACAATGGATCCTATTAAACTGTTAATATGCACTTTCAATACACAAGAGAAACAAGTGCTTAGCAAGTATTAGTACATAACTTTCCACAATTGCAGTATTCAACTTTTACTACAGTGAGACACAAAATTGACATATTTGTAAGATACTGACTCACCTTTTGCGATTTACAACAGGCAACAATATGATCATTTACTAAGCAAAACTTTATAAGCCTCAGTTTTAAGAACTTTTCATTTTGAAGCTGGCAACAACATATTAATAAGCAGTTTTAATAGAAAAATTATTTTGAGCAAGCATCATTTACTTTAGTTCACTCTCTTGCCACATTAACTTTAACATTCTTTTTACTATGTTCAAGAGGCATTAATTGGTTAAAACACTAGGCTTTAATGTTCTTTCAATAAGGACACTCGCTAATCACTTTAGTTCAAACGGAGAGGAACCTGAGAGGTGTTATGATAAGGAAAAAAATCGAGGTAGGTTCATAAATTCAGTTATAAATTACCTTGTATTTGAGCACACTAACACATCCAATAAGCTGATCCTTCACTGTACATTACTATAGTGTTCCATTACAGTAATTGCGCAATGTGGAGGCTATTGCGTTTTGGTAGGTGGATTTGCAGGTAAAATTGCTGGACTCTGTCATTTCTTGGTCGCGATGATAGATACCAATTTCAGAATAATTCCAGCTCTTTATCCATCTATCCGAGGCATTTGAAAGCGTCAGGAAAACCATCTCTCGGAACCAGCACAATATACAACTTTTACATGGGCAGTTCACAGTTTGGTAGCTTGTCCCAGACTGACTCTCAAGTCCACCTTTTGTACCTAGGCCAACCACAACTTGCGCGCGCTACTTACTTCCGTTCCTGAGGGGAACCACAACATCCTTTACATACAAAATAACTAAGATCCCTAAGTGAAGGTCAGCAGTTTACATAACAGCAAACAAACATTTCAAATAAAACAGAACATTTGCATATATTGGTAGTTCTACACAAAATTATTTAAATAAAATTATTTAATTTTAAAGATAACCAAAGAGATTATGTGAGGAAGACAAAACATATAATTTGCTCATAGATTATACTTCCTACACTCGAAAAGACATAAAAGTTTTTACAAAGAAAGGAGTATACAATTTTGTGTTATTGATTCAATCAAACAACATTTACAGAAGCTCAACGATGTAACATTAAATGAAACAAAAGGTAAAATAAATCAGTAGAGCACTAGAGCTATGGTATTACAACTTCTCCAGTGACAGTAGCATCAAAGAAAAAGGGTCCTACTAAGCCCCTAGATTAAAGTGCACTCCACACACGAACCCCTGGTAGACTGACCGCTTTATCCACACAAACATGCGGATTTTCCGGTGCCCAGTACACACTGTTATGCCGACTCACGGTTCCATTAAGTTTAAATTTTGCCTCGTCACTCCACACTATCTTCGTCACAGATTGTTCGTCATCAGTTACCGTTTGCTGATACCATTCGCAAAATTGCATTCGGCAATCAGGATGGTCATCGTTAATCGTGTGCAGTAATCGTAGAATGCAAACTTTCCAGTTTGTAGCTTTCAGAGTCCTACGTACACTTGTACTGCTAGCCCGCCCCCCCCCCCCCCCCCCTCACGGGCACATTGCGTAGCAGACTTCTGTGGAGAACTAGCAAACGTGTCCAAAACGAGAGCCGACGAAGGAGGACTTGTAGTTATACGCTGTCTTCCTGATCTTCCTTTGTGAATATCAGCAATCGTTCCATGCAATTCAAACTTGTCAATGATGCTTTTAATTATTAGGCGGGTTGGCGGTTCTGTTTCAAACTCCCGCCTCCACTGACTTTGCACTTCAATGGCATTATCAAACTTGAAAAAGCATTTCGCAATTCATTTTCGCTGCTCGGATGTCAAGCGTGCTAAAGCCATCTTGTTTTCTCAATACCGAGATGAAAGTACCAACATCTGTTGAGCCAGAAACAATACTACAACACACTCTAAACTCAAACCCAAAGACAAAATTGATATCTGGACAGATCCTAACAAAGAGTGTATACATTTTTCTGGTGGACCCTCTATAATCTTTGACAACAAAGTTACATACACAAATTCTACGATTCACAAAACACTACGCAAAACAAAATAAGAGTAAGATGGAAATTGAGTGTGCAGGAAGAGGCAGTGTAACAGGAACATTTAGTGGTGTCGTCAGAATAGTAGTTTCACCAGAAAAAAAGTAAGCATACATGGTCAAGACACAAAGCTTTACTGCCATTAGTAAGAAATTTGTATTGAGAAACAAAGATCTGAATTATTTGTGTATTACAGATACAATGGCACAGTATACTGTAGATGCTGAAAGTGCTGCATATAAGTGGAAATGTGTGTTTGTTTCATATCACTAAATTTAACCTCAATAAATTACGGCGAAACGCATCCGGTAGAACGGAAATTCAAATGTTCATAGAAACAACTTAAAAATTAAAATACGTATATATGTGATAGCGGCAAACTGTGAAATCAGGCATTTTAACAGCTTAGCCAATATGTAGAACAGAAAATATCAGTAGGCAGGGAGTGAAAGGCATCTCATTTAATACATTGCCTAGGCTTTTATTAGAAGATCGATACGTTTGAGGCAAAGTATGAAAGAAAGATAATTTAAATGCTTTGACAGTTACAAGGTCCACAGACATCGTGGTTGATGTCAGAAACGGTGGTTTTTACAACCTGGGTACCAAAGAAGGGATTTTAAACAGTTGTACACAAAACTACACTCCACACAACATAAGAAATCCTTCCCAAATTCCCAAGAAGTTCCGATGGACATAGAAGTTTCTCTTAGGACAGCTGTAACTCAGCACTCTACCGGGAGCTGGACAAGGATTTGTGGAATTCATATTGAAAAATAAATGAGATAAACTCAGGTGTTTGTGTGGCAATCAAATGTTCTTTGCTATTAAAACTGTCATTTTTGTTCTGCTTGTTACAATAAATAAAGCATTAAACACTTACAGCTTCGAAGTATATAAAATATGAAAGTTTAGATTCTGTTATTGCTTATTATAAATTTGTAAAAATCGCTACAGCCTATTCTTCCTATTGTTTATTACATATAAGTAACTATTAAAAAACTACTAAATCACAACTGCATAGGGATAATCCAAATTTTAGACACGGACACATTTCCGATTATTTTCTTGTTTTAATTTAACTTTCATTAAATATATAAATTTCTTGTTAGAAGAAATTATTATTTCATTGTAAATTTATACCTCGCCTCCGCCCATTTTGCGTTTTACGAAATAACTAGGCATTTTATACGCTGTGTAGGAAATCTTGTTGTTATGATCTTCAGTCGTAAGACTGGTTTGATGCAGCTCTCCACGCTGCTCTGTCCTGTGTAAGTCTCTTTGTCTCCGAATAACTACTTATAACCTCCCCCCCAGTCTCGCACCGAACTTTATTATTCGCATACGCTGAAGATGAAGTTATATTTAATTAATTTAGCATAATAGGTAATAGCTCATCTTCATGAAACTCACTGTCGTGCCCTTCTGTTATTGTGAAAACTAAGGAAAACTACTAAATGATAACATCTCCTTTCACCAATACTGAATTTTACTAACTAAAACACCCCTTTTGTAAACCAACATTTATAAACACTCAACAGAAATCAAATACTGTGTGCCATTACGCCTACATTCTGCCACTAATCTCCAGCCTCGTTACCGAGCAACTGTCTCTAATCTCTCGCACACCTAACTTCCACTCACGGGCTCCAACACTCGGCTCCCGCTAACCCACTCACACATTGTTGACTGCACTGCAGTCTTTGCTTTATTTTATGATCGCTGCATAGTGCATGATCCATACTATGTAAGGGTACTGTAGCCTTACTTACTGCAACCCACATCATTCTGAATCTGTTTACTGTATTCATCTCTTGGTCTCCTTGTACGATTTTTAACCCTCACGCTTCCCTTCAATACTAAATTGGTGAACCTTTGAAATCTCAGAATGTGACCTACCAAGCTATGGTTTCTTTTAGACATGTTGCGCCACAAATTTCTTGTCACTTCACTTCAGTTCAGAACCTCCTCAACAGTTTCACGATCTATCTAAATAACCTTCAGCGTTCTTTTGCAGCACAATATTTCAAAAGCTTCTATTCTATTCTTGTCTAAACTATTTATCGTTCATGTTTCACTTATATACGTGGTGGTCCATTGATAGTGACCGGGCCAAATATCTCACGAAATAAGCATCAAACGAAAAAACTACAAAGAACGAAACTCATCTAGCATGATGGGGGAAACCAGATGGCGCTATGGTTGGCTCGCTAGATGGCGCTGCCGTAGTTCAAACGGATAGCAACTGCGTTTTTAAAAAAATAGGAACCCCCATATTTTATTACATATTCGTGAAGTACGTAAAGAAATATGAATGTTTTAGTTGGACCACTTTTTTCGCTTTGTGATAGATGGCGCTGTAATAGTCAAAAGCGCATAAGTACGTGGTATTACGTAACATTCCGCCAGTGCGGGCGGTATTTGTTTCGTGATACATTATCCGTGATGAAATGGACCGTTTGCCAATTACGAAAAAAGTCGATATCGTGTTGATGTATGGCTATCGTGATCAAAATGCCCAACGGCCGTGTGCTATGCATGCTGCTCGGTATCCTGGACAACATCATCGAAGTGTCCGCACCGATCGCCGGATAGTTGCGTTATTTAAGGAAACAGGAAGTGGTCAGCCACATGTGAAACGTCAACCACGACCTGCAACAAATGATGATGCCCAAGTGGGTGTTTTAGGTGCTGTCGCTGCTAATCCGCTCTTCAGTAGCAGACAAATTGCGCGAGCATCGGGAATCTCAAAAACGTCGGTGTTGAGAATGCTACATCAACATCGATTGCACCCATACCACATTTCTATGCACCAGGAATTGCATGGCGACGACTTTGAACGTCGTGTACAGTTTTGCCACTGGGCACAAGAGAAATTACAGGACGATGACAGATTTTTTTGCACGCGTTCTACGAGGGCTATCCACAAAGTACATTACGTTTTCGTGTGTGTCCGTTAGCGGCGTGGATAGCGCGGCCATCTTGGTGTCATGGCATTCCGCTGCTCAGTCGGCATCCGGCCGTGCTAGTGAGAGGTTCGTGCTGTACTCTGTTGAGTTACTGTGACAGTTTGAAATGTCAGCGTTAATTGAAAATGCCGCGAAGTGTGAAGTGCGTGCTGTAATAGGGTTTCTGACTGTAAAAAACTGTACACTGATTGAAATCTATCGGCAGCTTTGTGAAGTGTATGGGGACAACATAATCACTGAAGGAGGAGTGCGTCAATGGGTCATAAAATTTAAAAATTGTCGAACTAACGTTCACGACGAAGAGCAAAGTGGAAGACCCAGCATAGTGACTGCCGAACTTGTCGAAAAAGTCGATGCCGCGGTCCGTGAAAACCGTAATTTCACAATAACGGAACTCTCTATGAGTTTTCCACAAATTTCACGAAGTTTGTTGCACGAAATCATTACCGAAAAGCTGGTTACCACAACTTTTGTGCAAGATGGATACCAAAAATCTTGACAGATATTCACAAAAATCAGCGAATGGCTGCAGCGTTAACGTTTTTGGACGCTTACGAGAAAGATGACGACTCATTACTCGATCGCATCGTTACTGGTGACGAAACATGGGTTAAGCATGTGAACTGCGAGACAAAATTGCAGTCAATGCAGTGGGGGCACACAAATTCCCCCTAAAAACCCAAGAAATGCATGCAGACAATGCCAGCAAGGAAGGTGATGGCGACTGTCTTTTGGGACAGAAAAGGTGTGATTTTTTTGGATTTCCTGGAAAGAGGCACTACAATAAACTCTCAAAGGTATTGCCAAACTCTGCACAACCTCAGAAGAGCAATACAAAACAAGCGCAGGGGAAAGTTGAGCTCAAAGATCTTGCTGATTCACGACAACGCCCAAGCCCACACGGCAAATGCCACTCGTGAAGTTCTCGAATCTTTTAAGTGGGAGTTGTTTCCTCAGCCGCCGTACAGTCCCGACCTGGCACCGAGCGACTTCCACTTATTCCCAGCAGTGAAGAAGTGGTTGGCTATGCAGCGTTTTGGTGACGACGTACAGCTTCAAGAAGAGGTAACCACGTGGTTGAGGGCGCAGGCGGCCGAATTTTACGACGAAGGAATTTCCAAGCTCGTCCATCGCTACGATAAGTGCCTTAATTTAAATGGCAACTATGTAGAAAAGTAGTATTTAAGTGTGGCTTTCATCTGTATGTAATAAAAACAATTTCCAATACTTTATTTATTTTTAATTCCAAAACGTATGTACTTTCTGGATAGCGCTCGTATTTAGCGACGAAGCGTCATTCATCAACAGCGGTAACGTAAACCGGCATAATATGCATTATTGGACAACGGAAAATCCACGATGGCTGCAAGTGGAACATCAGCGACCTTGGAGGGTTAATTTGTGGTGCGGCATTGTGGGAGGAAGAATAATTGGCCCCCATTTTATCGATGGCAATCTAAATGGTGCAATGTATGCTGATCTCCTACTTAACGTTCTACCGATGTTACTGCAAGATGTTTCACTGCAAGACAGAATGGCGATGTACTTCCAACATGATGGATCTCCGGCACACACCTCTCGTGTGGTTGAAGCGGTATTGAATAGCTTATTTCATGACAGGTGGATTGGTCGTCGAAGCACCATACCATGGCCCGCACTTTCACCGGATCTGACGTCCCCGGATATCTTTCTGTGCGGAAAGTTGAAGGATATTTGCTATCGTGATCCACCGACAACGCCTGACAACATTCGTCAGCGCAATGGCAGTGCATGTGCGAACATTACGGATGGCGAACTACTCGCTGTTGAGAGGAATGTCGTTACACGTATTGCCAAATGCATTGAGGTTGACGGACATCATTTTGAGCATATATTGGATTAATGTGGTATTTACAGGTAATCACGCTGTAACAGCATGCGTTCTCAGAAATGATAAGTTCACAAAGGTACATGTATCACATTCGAACAACCTAAATAAAATCTTTAAATGTACCTACGTTCTGTATTTTAATTTAAAAAAACCTAACTGTTACCAACTGTTCGTCTAAAATTGTGAACCATATGTTTGTGACTATGACAGCGCCATCTATCACAAAGCGAAAAAAGTGGTCCAACTAAAACATTCATATTTCTTTACATACTACGCGAATATGTAATAAAAAAATGGGGGTTCCTATCTTTAAAAAAACGCAATTGATATCCGTTTGACCTATGGCAGCGCCATCTAGCAGGCCAACCATAGCACCATTTGGTTTTCCCCTGTATATGGCTACACTCCGGACAAATACTTTCAGAAATGACTTCCTCACACTTAAATCTGTATTCGATGTTAACAAATGTCTCTTATTCAGAAACCTCAGCGTCACCTGATTTAATTCGACCACGTCCCATTATCCTTGTTTAACTCTGCTTCGTTCATGTTACATCCTCCTAGGAAATGTATTAAATTAAAAATAAACATCTTGCTGATATTTTCTAGATGTTCTATATATTACGATATTGTAGTGCCTGTGTCGTTATGATGAACGTTACAGTGTTTCTTGGGACATGCATGCCTGTCTGAAGGAACAGGCACTGCGGCAAGTTCAGCCTTTGTGAAATACATGAAACTTATTCACACTTGTGAATACGAACAAGCATCATCTGTATAAGAGAATGACAAATGTGAAAAATTGTGCCAGCCTGGGACTCGATGGCTGTGTTTCCATTTTACACGAACGTTCGCCTTAATAGCTTTGGCTATTTGTGCATGCCTGATGGATAGACCCAAACTTCTATATGCTGTCGTTCCTGCGTCACAACCTGTACTCTTACACGCATCATGTAACTCCCGTACAGGGGAGGACACATTAAATAAAAGTCGCAGCCTCATATGACAGGTGTCACGTGACGACTGCCCAAACCAAATGCCGAGAAGGATCAGCATCAAAACGGAGAAAAGATATAAATAAGCAAATAAAATTCCGTTAACGCGACCGCTAGCATAATGGGTGAAATCGGGATCGAGACGCGGTGTGGCACAAATTTACACTTTCGTCATTCCCTTATACAGCTGATTACGTGTATTCTATATGTAGCCTAGGCATTCTATGCACTGCCTTGATTTGACACTTTTCCGGTAACATATACATCAGATTATTCTACCATAGTTGTCTGGTATACCACTACGATAAGTGACTGACGTCCGCGTGCATTTTTTACACTGTGCAGGTGAACCATCGTCGGAAGGCGAAGTCAGCGAGATTGAGAGCATCGACTCTGACAAGCCACCGATCAAACCAAGTGATGCCTGGCGCTGGGTAGTTGCTGCGGAAGATTCGTTATCAGGCGTTCCAAGCAAGCCACCTAAGCCCGACAAAAAGAAGTGCCCAGAACAGCGCGTACAGCGAACCGTTCGAACCAAGGACGCCGACCAGCGCAAGACTCCAACGCCGCCAGGAAAGGAAACAAAGAAGGAAACAAGTGTGCCACCAGCGCGAGCGTCACCACGTCGATCCGAGGTGACTGCAGAGGTATCCTCGAGTCTGTCTCCTATGACATCCGCTATTGCCTCCGCCCAGCGCAAGACTCCAACGCCGCCAGGAAAGGAAACAAAGAAGGAAACAAGTGTGCCACCAGCGCGAGCGTTACCACGTCAATCCGAGGTGACTGCGGAGGTATCCTCGAGTCTGTCTCCTATGACATCCGCTGTTGCCTCCGCCCGGTGCTCGGACTGTGGTCGACGCCAAAATTCCAAGCCATGCCCAAAATGTGGGAGCCTCCCGTCACCACCTCCAGCGCCGCGAAAATCCCACACTGATGAAACTCAAGAGGAAAGTGATGAATCAGGAGAGGAACCCCTAAAATCTATCACCAAGACTTCAGAACGTCGTCAGCATGGTCCTCAATGCTCCTGCCCAAAATGTGACACCACTTTCCATGCAGCTGACAATGCTTTATCAGGCCAGAATAGAAAAGAGCCTAAGGTGGAATGCACATGTGGTGGCCTACCGCTACCCAAATTTTGCATAGAATGTGGGTGTCGTCTTCAGCTGCCAGATGACGTCTACAAGTGCCCACTATGCCGAAATTGCCACAGTTCTCTCTTTCCTGGAGCCCATAAGAAGAAGGAGCTGCCAGATGACCTGGACTGTAGTTGTTTATCTGAAGAGGCCGAACCGATACCCGAAGTTCTTCTTACCTGTCCACCCTGTGGCCAATGGCGCATTTCGCTTTCGCCTGAAGCACATACGAAGAAGTCAATGTGTCGTTGTGAACGGCCACTGAAAGAGCTTCTCTCAAAACCGAAGTTCTGCATTAAGTGTGGCTGCCGCCTATATTCAGATGAAGACGTGGTCAACCTCTCTGAGCGAGTCGGGAATAAAACCCAAGGGGTCCCTACAAATAAGTCAGTCTGTCGTTGCGAATGGCCAGAGCAAGAACGTCTCTCACAACCCAAGTCCTGCAAAAAGTGTGGCTGCCGTGAACTTTCAGATGAAGACATGACCGAATTCTTTGAGAGAGACGGAAATAAAACACAAGGAGCTCCAGCGAATAAGTCAATCTGTCGCTGTAAACGGCCCGAGCAAGAGCGTCTCTCAAAACAGAAGTTCTGCAAAAAGTGTGGCTGCCGTGTACTTTCAGATGAAGATATGGCCGAACTCCTTGAGCGAAACGGAAATAAAACCCAAGGAGCTCTTGCGAATAAGTCAGTCTGTCATTGTGAATGGCCAGAGCAACAACATCTCTCACAACCCAAGTGCTGCAAGAAGTGTGGCTGCCGTGAAATTTCAGATGAAGACATGACCGAATTCTTTGAGAGAGACGGAAATAAAACCCAAGGAGCTCTGGCGAATAAGTCAATCTGTCGCTGTAAACGGCCCGAGCAAGAGCGTCTCTCAAAACCCAAGTGCTGCAAAAAGTGTAGCTGCCGTATACTTTCAGATGAAGACATGACCGAACTCTTTGAGGGAGACGGAAATAAAACCCAAGGATCTCCTGCGAAGAAGTCAGTCTGTCGCTGTGAACGGTCAGAGCAAGAACGTCTCTCAAAACCCAAGTTCTGGAAAAAGTGTGGCTGCCGCATACATTCAGATGAAGACATGACCGAAATCTTTGAGCGAGACGGGAAGAAAACCCAAGGAGCTCCTGCGGGTAAGTCAGTCTGTCGTTGTGAACGGCCAGAGCAAGAACGTCTCTCACAACCCAAGTTCTGCAAAAAGTGTGGCTGCCGTGAAATTTCAGGTGAAGACATGACCGAATTCCTTGAGGGAGACGGAAATAAAACCCAAGGAGCTCCGGCGAATAAGTCAATCTGCCGCTGTAAACGGCCCGAGCAAGAGTGTCTCTCAAAACCCAAGTGCTGCAAAAAGTGTGGCTGCCGTGTACTTTCAGATGAAGACATGACCGAATTCCTTGAGGGAGACGGAAATAAAACCCAAGGATCTCTTGCGAATAAGTCAGTCTGTCGCTGTGAACGGCCAGAGCAAGAACGTCTCTCAAAACCCAAGTTCTGCAAAAAGTGTGGCTGCCGCATACATTCAGATGAAGACATGACCGAAATCTTTGAGCGAGACGGGAGGAAAACCCAAGGAGCTCCTGCGAATAAGTCAGTGTGTCGTTGTGAACGGCCAGAGCAAGAGCATCTCTCACAACCCAAGATTTGCACAAAACGTGGCGGTCCTGTAGACTCAGACGAAGACATTGCCGAATTCTTTCAGCGAGCTGGGAATAAAACCCAAGGAGCTCCTACGAATAAGAGAGTGTGTCGTTGTGAACGGCCAGAGCAAGAACGTCTCTCACAACCCAAGTTCTGCAAAAAGTGTGGCTGCCGCATAAATTCAGATGAAGAAATTGCCAACATATCTGAGGGAGTGCATGATGCTGAGCAGTCGCCCGTTACCCGTTCGCTGTGCAAGCAATGTCGTGATTCATCGCTGGCTGAGTCGCCTGAAGAGATGCGCATCTCTGTTCCGTGCCCAGCGTTTGATCGTCTGACTCCTCACAAAACCTGTGTGATATGTGGTTGTCCACTAGGTGTTTACACAGAGCAACGACACTGGTCACCTGTTACTGACCCACTGTGTAGGCAGCGTCCCACGTCGCTTTCTTCACATATCCCAGAGCCGTGGGCAGCATATTCTGAAGATCCTCAGAGAACACCCAGCTTAAGCTTCCATCAGTTGCATCCATTGCCAGACAGTTCATCGAGAAAGTTTTACTCACCTGTCTGCGCGTGCTGTGCTGCCACAGGCCATCAGCGAAGAGCCTCCAGCAACCTGACCGGTTTACAAACCAACAGAAATCAGCGGCCGCTGCAACGCGACAGCTCCTGTAGCAAGACAGTGCTCAGAGACAGCAATGAGGCCACTCGTCAGAGAAAGCAACGGAAGGCCCGTCCACTCTACAATGACCTCTTGTCTTCTGTGCAGCTTGATGATGACTGTGTTTTTCAGCCATCTTGCACACAAAGAGACGACATGGAATCAGAGGCGTATTGTGTCCCACCGCCTCCATGCCAAAGATGGTTCAGCAACCAGCCAGCACCACTGGAAAGCCTCGCAGGACCAGACGAGGCTCCAGAATGGGCGCAGCAGAGCGTGTGTGAAAGAGACTTCTCTGAACCAATGAGATGGACGCCGTCACCGGCTCGCGCAACACGTGAGGGGCCATGTGAATCAAACGGTTGGAGTCAGCTGCCTAGCGAGCATCTGACTGTCTGTGTAGAACCATTTCCAAATTGCGAATGTCCGCGGGCAATGGAATCTGACGCTTTACAGGTGATGATATTTCATACTTCGTCTTATTTTATTCTTAACTGTTATTAGTGATATAGATTAATATCACTTGTCTACCGTTTCTTCTTGTTCAACGTCATTCTACCCTTTGCTCCCACAATTACAGAAAAACTGTCTCTGCATACTCATTTATACTCCACAGTCCACCAAGCACTACACGATTTATGATATCTTCTACGTGTTGTATCATGTTTCGGTCGCAATATGTTACTAACTGTGGTGGAATATCGATTGGAACACTCGACATATCCGAGTAAAGTGAGATTTAAAGATCCTAATGTCTGATTGAAGTTTTCTGTACTTAAGTCATCTGACAGCTGATTGACAGTACTTCCTTCAACAAGTCCACTATCGATTTCCTCCACATAACTGTATAATTTAGCAAAGCTTTTCTCTCCACCGATCCTTAGGGTAGTGGGATTTTCGTCTAAATGTGCAGGTCTGTGATGAGTCAATTGTTTGCAAAGCCCTGATTTTCTACCATGAGGACATTTTTTTGAGGCAATACTTTTGACGTAACAGCTCCTACTACTATCAAATATCATGTTGTAACATAATTTTCCTTAAGCTCGAGTTGATCAAACAAATTCCAGCACTGGCCATTAAAATTGCTACACCACGAAGATGACGTGCTACAGACGCGAAATTTAACCGACAGGATGAAGATGCTGTTATATGCAAATCATTAGCTTTTCAGAGCATTCACACAAGGTTGGCGCCGGTGGCGACACCTACAACGTTCTGACATGAGGAACGTTTCCAACCGATTTCTCATACACAAACAGCAGTTGTCCGGCGTTGCCTGGTGAAACGTTCTTGTGATGCTTCGTGTAAGGAGGAGAAATGCGTACCATCACGTTCCCGAATTTGATAAAGGTCGGATTGTAGCCTCTAACATTCTGTGTGATGTCTGTTGTTCTATGTCGTGTCTCCCTACCACTTTCGCGCAACGACGCTCTGAGCGTGTTTTTTAGGGAAATGACCTGTTTGAACCTGGGTCCTGTTGCTGGTAAGGAGACGCCAGACCACACAAGACATGTAGAGTTCAGAAGAGTTCAGTGAGACTAGCGATGATATAACCAAATACTTAATGATTTCAGCGTTAGCTCCACTGCATTCCACGCGAAAAAGTCTCACGCAAAAACTTGCGGCTGGTGTGGCCCTTTTAGTGTTATCATAAGATCTATACTGTTCTTCTGGAGGGCTCTAGCTTTTAATATGGGCTGGGGGTGGTCCTGGTGGTTACTGGCGACGAGGGTGTCCGTCCCTTATGGTAGGCCCTTCTAGCTTAACACGGTTCTGCTCTCGGCTTCTGTTCTCGTTTCTCCACACGGAACTGCGTCTGTCTCACGGTGGGAAGGTATGACATGCAATTAGGCGTTCTTGTGTTAGTCTGTGGTATTTCATTTGCTCACTCGTTACTCATATTACTTTAGTTAATTTAATGTCACGATTTATTCGGAGCTATGTGACATACTACTGGATTTGCTTATCATGTCAGGGTTTTCATGGAAGGTGTTGGATTTGCCTGACACCTTACATATCACCACCCTTCGAACTTAATTTTTGCACTGAAGTTAGGCGATGATTGAATTGTTGTCTAAATCAGTCAAAAATTATTCCTTTATCTAAATTTTGTTGCATACTGTTCAGCCACGTTATTCTGGTTCTATGCTAGTTTGTATTACTATTTTATAATTTTATATTCTTCCACATTATTCTCAAAAATATGTTTATATTGACAAGAGAAGAATATTTTTATGCTATTATTATTATTATTATTATTATTAATTTTTAATTATTTTCTTTCTTTATTTAAGTGTGAAGTTTGTTTTTCAAGAAGTTTGTTATCGAAAGTGAGGGGTCTTACACATCGATTTTCTTACAATTTCTTTTTTTTTTATAAATGTAGTAATTAAGTAAAATCTATTCCTAACACACTTTCTAAATATTATGTGCAAGAAAAATGTTTTTCTTTCTAGACACTCATTTCAACATTGTTACACTAACAAATAAGAATTATTTCCAAGAATTGCTTTGACAAAGAAATGTACATACACAAGTATTGAGATATTATCCTAACAAATGGAACAAATGTTAAAAAAAAAAACGGAAAACATCCAACAAAATAATTTTTTTATTCTTTGTTTTTATAAGGAGAAAATAAGTAAAATATAGTTATTCTTTTATTTTTATGGGGAGAAAATAGGTGGCATATAGTTTTAGTGTGTATTATGCCTTACTTTTGTTCTTTATATACTGTTCACTTCAGAACTAATGACTTATTTTTATCGATAGTCTATTTTTTACTTAAGTCCATAGTCAATGACTGTTATTTTGTAGTTTATTAGCTGTCTGGTGTGCTTAACTTATTTAATTCTTCACATGTTTCTTTTGCACAATTCCTCCATCATATGATTTGATTTCACACATTCACACAATCCTATGAATGTTTTAGCAAGAGGCTGGCAAATGTTTTTGCATGAAGATGATGGACTTGAGTGAGATGGATGTGGGCAAGTATTTGATGTACAGCTTTGTTATACGTTCCTTGTTGGCTTTGTAAGTGTGTGTTGCTGTTGTGGAGGTCCCATAATGGAATGGAGCTGTGAGTGCAGAATCTCGTGGTTTACTGGCTTTGTATGCATGAAAGTCATCGTTATGTGTCGCTGAAAGCAGTCGTTTCTCGTTGTAATACTTCACAGACGACTAGTTTACAATAGGATAGGGATTTGGGAAGGTATGTCATCCATTCTTCACCCATCTTCTTTCTTGGTCTCAATCTTGTGAATTTTCAACTTCTGTTCTTCCTGCTTTTCCTCTGCTTCTTACTTGATTCTTGGTTCTTCTCTGGGCAAGATATGGAAATATTTATTGATAACTAGTCGCTTTGAAGTTCTCCTCTTAGTAACAGTTTGATAAATTGTTTGGGCGTGTCATTTTTACTTTGTGGAAGTTTTCTTCAGTTTCGTGCATCAGCATGCTGTTTAATAGCAGTAGTGTGACTTTTACACATATTTTTTTGCCAGTGGTGGCTTGCCCAAGCAGTCTTCCCGTCGGGCCGTTTTTTGCTCGCTCCATTGAGTCGGGGCATTCCAAGACCCTCTTCGTCTTCTGTGTTCTGTCCGAGCAAGGTTCTGCCACTCTGTGGTTCCGTGTTCTGTCCCAGCAGGGTTCCACTTAGAGGGCAGATTTACTGCCCACTTCGGCTACAAGGGCCCTCTGTTGGTCTCACTGTCCTTTCCCTTCTCTCAACGCTTCTGCCTTGTAGGAATCGAGTCTTGCTAATTACATCCTTTTCTTTCTTGATACTTCTCACGTTGCAACTTGTGGGTCGTTGCATCTGGTCTTTGCTGGAGTTTTTACAATGGTTCTTACAACAAGTTTTACTTATAATCATCTAATATATGTCTAGTACCTACATTGTTTTACGACTTTTTAAAAAGCTTTACAAATTTCGGCACCCTTTCCATGTTACAATTCTAAGATTTTTTGAGTCTTAACTTCTACAAGAATCCTCAAATTCGTTTTTTATTTTTTGTGGAGTGTCGTGGTGTATAGCATCTTAGTATGTCATGCTGTTAGACCATCTACACTTTATCCCTTCACCTTAATCTATGCTAATATTGGTGTTACTTTTGTTTTTGATTTTATTGAAACTACTTCCTTTTTCCCACCTTCCTCTTTCTTCATTCTTCTTACTCCTGACGATCTGCAACATAAACTTGAAATATTGTGCTAATTATTTACCAGTAATAAAATTAATCTTCAAACTTTTTGATATGGCTCACATGGTGAAGTCCTAAGGTTTTGCCTGTTTTTGGGTTCATTAGTTCCACAGCATTATCATGAGAAATTTGGCTAATTAGGACAGGTCCTTTGTATGCAGCGTAAAACTTATGTATTTTGTGTTTCTGTTTGCTGGAGAGATGGTGTGTTTTTACAAATACTTTCTGGCCTACTGAGAAAGTTCTTTTAATTGTTGTTCTATCTCCTCTTTCTTTTAATGGCTGCTTTTCTGATGTTGGAGAGTGCTGTTGCTATGACTTGTTTGTGCTGTCTACTTGGTACAATAGGAAATCTAACATTTTCTCTGGTTATGTTTGGGGGTTCAATATTTCTAAGTACAGTAACTGGAGGTAGTAGTGTAGTGCTATGTGGCATTTCATTTATTACTTCTTGAACATCTTTAAGGTATATATCCCAAGTGTTGTGTCTTTTGCCTGCATATAATCGGCTTAAAGTGCCTATGTCCTTCAAAGATCGTTCTGCTGGATTTACGCTAGGTTTGTACTTAGATATATTGATGAGTTTTATTTTGTGTTGTTTTAACGTGTTCTGCCATTGCAATGATTTGTATTGTGGGCCATTATCCGAAATTATTCGTTCCACTCGACCTACTTGTCTGAGAAAATCTTGTCTAAATGCTTTACTTATAATAAGACCTGTTGCCCGTTTTAATGGTGTCAAGGTAACATATTTAGAAGTAAGTTCCAAAACGACAAATATGAAAATATGTCCATTTTTTGTGCGTGGGAGGGGCTCCATCAAATCTGTTGCAGCTATTTGTTTTAATCTTTTAGGGATTATTGGAAACATAGGTGGTTTGGTTTGGAAAGTGACGTGTTTAGCTCTCATACATTTTTTGCATTTGACTAATACTTTTCTAATTCGTCTTTCCATATTGGGAAAATGGCTTGTTTGCTTTATTTTTAAAAAGCATTTCTTTGGTCCAAAGTGGCCATTACTTAAATGTGTATACCATATGTACTTATTAATTAGTTCATCTGGGATATACATTAACCATTCATTCGTTGTAACATTTCGTCTAAAAAATAAAACATTGTTTTTTACGAGATAGTGCTGTCGAATATCTGGAAAATCCTTACTTCTCCAATTGTGTTTGATTCCTAGTATTTCGGGATCCTTGTCCTGTTCTTTGCCTATGTTTTTCAATGCTGTCTTAATGTAGTTTTCGAAAGGTACTTGTTTCATATAGTACATTGTAAACTGGACTTCTGCTGCTTCCAAACCTATGTTACTGGATGCATCCTGTGGACATCGTGATAAATAATACATTCGCTGGTCCTGGTATGTGTGTAATAGTGAAGTCAAATTCTTGTAGTATTAACATCCATCTGGCTAACCTCCCATGAGTTAGTTTGGCGGATAACAGAAATTCTAATGCTTTGTGGTCAGTGTATACTTTTGTTTTTCTTCCGAATAGGAAGTATCGAAAACGTTGGAAGCCCCATACAATGGCCAATGCTTCCAGCTCCGTGACTGAATAGTTTTTCTCGCATTTTGTGTGTACCCGACTGGCAAATGCAATTGCTCTATATGATCTTAGCCCTGCCTGTTCGTATTCTTGGAATAAAACAACTCCTAAACCTGTTTTCGCGCTATCAGTAGCCATACAAAAATTTTGTGTTAGATCAGGATGTTCTAAAATCGGTGCTGTTGTTAGTGAGTGTTTCACTTTTAAAAATTCGCCATGGGCTTGTTGATCCCATACCCATGGCGCGTTTTTTCCAGTCTACATCTACATTCTACATTTATACTCCGCAAGCCACCCAACGGTGTGTGGCGGAGGGCACTTTACGTATCACTGTCATTACCTCCCTTTTCTGTTCCAGTCGCGTATGGTTCTCGGGAAGAACGACTGTCTGAAAGCCTCCGTGTGTGCTCGAATCTCTCTAATTTTACATTCGTGATCTCCTCGGGAGGTATAAGTAGGGGGAAGCAATATATTCGATACCTCATCCAGAAACGCACCCTCTCGAAACCTGGCGAGCAAGCTACACCGCGATGCAGAGCGCCTCTCTTGCAGAGTCTGCCACTTGAGTTTGCTAAACATCTCCGTAACGCTATCACTGTTACCAAATAACCCTGTGACGAAACGCGTCGCTCTTCTTTGGATCTTCTCTATCTCCTCTTTCAACCCGATGAGCAATACTCAAGTATAGGTCGAACGAGTGTTTTGCAAGCCACCTCCTTTGTTGATGGACTACATTTTCTAAGGGCTCTCCCAATGAATCTCAACCTGGTACCCGCCGTACCAACAATTAATTTTATATGATCATTCCACTTCAAATCGTTTCGCACGCATACTCCCAGATATTTTACACAAGTAACTGTTACCAGTGTTTGTTCCGCTATCGTATAATCATACAATAAAGGATCCTTCTTTCTATGTATTCGCAATACATTACATTTGTCTAAGTTAAGGGTCAGTTGCCACTCCCTGCACCAAGTGCCTATCCGCTGCAGATCTTCCTGCATTTCGCTACAATTTTCTAATGCATGCGAAAAGCTGCATGGAACTTCCGACACTATCTACTAGGTCATTTATATATATTGTGAAAAGCAATGTTCCCATAACACTCCCCTGTGGCACGCCAGAGGTTACTTTAACGTCTGTAGACGTCTCTCCATTGATAACAACATGCTGTGTTCTGCTTGCTAAAAGCTCTTCATTCCAGCCACACAGCCGGTCTGATATTCCGTAGGCTCTTACTTTGTTTATCAGGCGACAGTGCGGAACTGTATCGAACGCTTTCCGGAATTTAAGGAAAATAGCATCTACCTGGGAGCCTGTATCTAATATTTTCTGGGTCTCATGGACAAATAAAGCGAGCTGGGTCTCACACGATTGCTGTGTCCGGAATCCATGTTGATTCCTACAGAGTAGATTCTGGGTTTCCAAAAACGACATGATACGCGAGCAAAAAACATGTTCTAAAATTCTACATCAGATCAACGTCAGAGATATAGGTCTATAGTTTTGCGCATCTGCTCGACGACCCTTCTTGAAGACTGGGACTACCTGTGCTCTTTTCCAATCATTTTGAACCTTCCGTTCCTCTAGAGACTTGCGGTACACGGCTGTTAGAAGGGGGCAAGTTTTTTCGCGTACTCTGTGTAGAATCGAACTGGTATCCCGTCAGATCCAGTGGACTTCCCTCTGTTGAGTGATTCCAGTTGCTTTTCTATTCCTTGGACACTTATTTCGATGTCAGCCATTTTTTCGTTTGTGCGAGGATTTAGAGAGACACTTATTTCGATGTCAGCCATTTTTTAGTTTGTGCGAGGAATTAGAGAAGGAACTGCAGTGCGGTCTTCCTCTGTGAAACAGCTTTGGAAAAAGGTGTTTAGTATTTCAGCTTTACGCGTGTCATCCTCTGTTTCAATGCCATCATCGTCCCAGAGTGTCTGGATATGCTGTTTCGAGCCACTTACAGATTTAACGTGAGACCAGAACTTCCTAGGATTTACTGTCAAGTCGGTACATAGAATTTTACTTTCGAATTCACTGAACGCTTCACGCATAGCCCTCCTTACGCTAATTTTGACATCGTTTAGCTTCTGTTTGTCTGAGAGTCAATGCACATAGGCGTGGTGTTGCGAGAGAGTCGATCCAAATAAAATGTTTATAGAATCTGGTGAGACCTAGAAATCCTCTGATAGTTTTCTTATTATATGGAGTACAGAATTTTTTGATTGCCTTTAGTTTTTCTGGGTCGGGTATTACCCCTTTCTCTGAAATTATGTGTCCTAGAAATTTGACCTCTCGCCTACCAAATTTGGATTTTGTTATATTTACTGTGACCCCATGCTCTTTCATGATCTGTAAAAACTGATTTAATGTGTCGTTGTGATGTTCCCAAGAGGGTTCTGCTGTAATCACATCATCAACATAACAAGTAATTTTTTTGTAAAATTTCAGGACTGAGTATAGCACGAAATCCCCTAATAAACGCTGCTGATGATATGTTTAAACCAAACGGCAATCGTTTAAACTAGTAACATCTACCGAATACGATAAATGCTGTAAATTTTCTATGTTCTGGGGCCAATTCTATTTGCCAGAAACTACTCCGTAAATCAACTGATGAAAATATCTTAGCACCGTGGAAGTTTTGTATCAATTCCTCTAATTTTTCTGGGCGATCTGTCTCAGTTATTATGATTGTGTTGTTCTGTCTGGAATCAAGCACTAACCTGATGCTCCCATCTCGTTTTTGTAAATATGGAGCGGGCTGTTATATGTGGAGGTAGCTGGTTCAATAATATCATCATCTAACATTTTAGATATCTCCTGGAATACTTTATTCCTGTAGCTTAATGGGATTGTATAGGGTGGCACTCTAAATGGTTTGTGATGTTTTACTTCAAACTTGTACTGAAAGTGTTTAATACTGCCAGTCTTAGGTAAAAATACCTCTGCTTTATCTCGTAAAATACCCTACAATTCTCTTTTACTGTGTTCCGAAATACCTTGAACTTCTTGCAATTTTTCGTCGATTTCTTTATGGACTTCTAACATGAGTTGAGGAGATTCCCCCTTTTGTGCATACCATTCTAATTCTTCATCCTCTTTATCTCGCGTCATTCTTAATTGTTTGTTTATAACTGGAATTTCTTCTAATTTTAGCTTTTGCTCAAAGAGAAGTGTGACATTCCCGAATCTTACGCTACCTTTCCCCATATCTATTATCGCTCGTCTCTAATTTAAAACATCTGCACCTATAATCAAATCTACAGTTAGTTTAGGTATAGTCACGAAGTTGGCTTCGATCTTTTGACCTTGGCACGAAAGAGTTAACCTTGTTTGTCTCGTAACTTCCGCAGCATTGTTTCTAATAGGACCTCTTACTTTAATCTTACGTGTTTTCAGAACTGGCAATTCCTCATTGGCATTACACTGCATGAATAAATTTTCTGAGATCGCAGTCAGTTCACTTCCGCTATCAATTACAATACTGACTGGGATATGCTTTACCATGGCCTTCACAATTGGTTGAATTTGAAAGGGTTGGTTCTGTTCTTCTTCTTCTTGCATCAACGAATCCTCCACTGAATCATCCATGAGTCTTTTTAGGAATTTCCCTTGTGAATTCGAACTTTCTGTAGGATAAGCTTCGACTGCTACTTCTCTCTCTTTTATTTCCGCTTCTCTATTTCTTCCTTCATTTACGATTTCTTCAACATCCTCTACTTTTTCCTCATCCTCGTCTATTTTCTCCTTCTTCGTCGCTACTTCCACATAATCGCATCTAAATGCTCTAATTATCGCTTCATAACTTCCTTCATTATATACGTAGGGTTGTGTGCCCACTCGTAACTTATTTTCAACTTCTGTCGACTGCGCATTATCCTCATTGAATTCGCTTTCCCTGGTTTCCATCTCAAATAGCTCTGCAATACTCATTACTTCGTCCTTTCCTCCTACATTCGTTGTGCATGCCTCTGGTAATTCATCTTCCTCGTCAGTATTCTCCCAATTAATTTTGTCCCAACGCGATATTGTTATTTTCCTGTCTTCGTTTTCATCTGGTCCCGGCGGTTTTGTTTCTTCTTTCTTCTCTTCTCGTGATAAGGTATTTCCTTCTCTGTTCAAGGTGCTGCAATTGTCCTGGGTCGGTGCGTCATTCTCTTTGGCATGAGCGCTTAGCTGTCAATTCGAACGTTTATCGGGGTTTGGTGGTCTTACCTCCACCTCTTCTATCTGTATTCTCTTTTCTTGCTCCGCTTTTTGATATTGGTTTCTTTGTTGGTAATTTGTCGGTCTATTGGCGCTCCAATACCCGTTCCGGTTGTCGTTATTCTGTCTGTAATACTTGTTATCGTTCGTGGGTGAATTATAGTTATTGCCATATTCTCTTCTAAATCCATAACCGGTTCATTGTTGAAATCTATTGTCGTTTCTTGGTGCGAAGTTATCACGTGGTTCGTAATTATTGTTTCTTCGTACTGTGTGTTGTGGATTCCACTGCTTTTTGCTTTCGTTTTCACGTGCGCTTCGTCTTTTTCTTGCGTCATCTTCCGAAAATATGAACTCTAGTTCCCTTAGAATACCTTTAAATGCTTCGACGTCATTGCCTCCGCGACCTACTAATGATTGCTGGTATTGCAATGGTAACTTCATCACGCATATTTTAATCTACTCTCCGTCACTGTATGGTACATCTAAGCATTGATTTTTCTTTGCCATTAATTCGAAAAATTTCACGGGACTCTTCTCTCCTGAATTTTCAAAATATGGGTTCTGTAATAATTCGTACTTCACTCTGTTCTGTGCTTCGCTGGACCAATATCGTGAGAGAAACTTCTCTCTGAAGTCTTCGTACGATCGGCATGTCGCTGCAACATTTTGCATGGTTTCTGCGACTGTTCCTGACGTGTGTGCACATATAAAGTCTAATTTGTGTGCTAGCGTCCAGTGTTCTGGTAATCCTACTCGGAATTGATCAATAAAAGTTCGTGGATATAATGAGTTTCCTTCTCGAAAGTGTTGAAATTTTCTGACTGTGAGGAAATGATCGTAGTCGTACTTCGTCATAGTTCCATATGAAATTCGCGATTCTTCGCCACTTTTGTTTCTGATCATTTCTCCTGTCGTTCTTTCCGGTTGTGGTAGATCCATTGGATATTGTTCACTGTAGCTTTCGCGTACCCTTGCGTAGTATCGTTGGAGTGGTACGCAATAATTTTCTTCCATCGGTTGTGAACGTGTAGCTGAATGCATTGCACTGCACTCTTCGCGACCTGGCGTTCCATTGTCAGGTATTGGTTCGGTATCTTGTCTGGCTTACCTTGCCGCTTCCTTGCACGATCCAAACTGTCTTGAAACATACATTTGTGGTTCTGCATGTGCTTGTCGTGCCGTTTGCTCATCAAGAATTTCGAAACGTGTTTGTTGCGGTGCAGGCTGTCTGATTTCACGTATGTTATTTTCCGCCTGTGACTGGAATCGAAAATGCATGATATCTTCGTTAATTGCTTGTTTTTCCGGTGCTGTTACAGATACGGATGTGGTTGCAGACTCTGTGCTTGTTCGATCCTGTTCACTACGCTCTTCAATAGTTTGCAACAACTCTGTTCGCAATTTCTGAAACTGTTGCTTCGTTTGCGCTTCTACACTCCTGGAAATGGAAAAAAGAACACATTGACACCGGTGTGTCAGACCCACCATACTTGCTCCGGACACTGCGAGAGGGCTGTACAAGCAATGATCACACGCACGGCACAGCGGACACACCAGGAACCGCGGTGTTGGCCGTTGAATGGCGCTAGCTGCGCAGCATTTATGCACCGCCGCCGTCAGTGTCAGCCAGTTTGCCGTGGCATACGGAGCTCCATCGCAGTCTTTAACACTGGTAGCATGCCGCGACAGCGTGGACGTGAACCGTATGTGCAGTTGACGGACTTTGAGCGAGGGCGTATAGTGGGCATGCGGGAGGCCGGGTGGACGTACCGCCGAATTGCTCAACACGTGGGGCGTGAGGTCTCCACAGTACATCGATGTTGTCGCCAGTGGTCGGCGGAAGGTGCACGTGCCCGTCGACCTGGGACCGGACCGCAGCGACGCACGGATGCACGCCAAGACCGTAGGATCCTACGCAGTGCCGTAGGGGACCGCACCGCCACTTCCCAGCAAATTAGGGACACTGTTGCTCCTGGGGTATCGGCGAGGACCATTCGCAACCGTCTCCATGAAGCTGGGCTACGGTCTCGCACACCGTTAGGCCGTCTTCCGCTCACGCCCCAACATCGTGCAGCCCGCCTCCAGTGGTGTCGGGACAGGCGTGAATGGAGGGACGAATGGAGACGTGTCGTCTTCAGCGATGAGAGTCGCTTCTGCCTTGGTGCCAATGATGGTCGTATGCGTGTTTGGCGCCGTGCAGGTGAGCGCCACAATCAGGACTGCATACGACCAAGGCACACAGGGCCAACACCCGGCATCATGGTGTGGGGAGCGATCTCCTACACTGGCCGTACACCACTGGTGATCGTCGAGGGGACACTGAATAGTGCACGGTACATCCAAACCGTCATCGAACCCATCGTTCTACCATTCCTAGACCGGCAAGGGAACTTGCTGTTCCAACAGGACAATGCACGTCCGCATGTATCCCGTGCCACCCAACGTGCTCTAGAAGGTGTAAGTCAACTACCCTGGCCAGCAAGATCTCCGGATCTGTCCCCCATTGAGCATGTTTGGGACTGGATGAAGCGTCGTCTCACGCAGTCTGCATGTCCAGCACGAACGCTGGTCCAACTGAGGCGCCAGGTGGAAATGGCATGGCAAGCCGTTCCACAGGACTACATCCAGCATCTCTACGATCGTCTCCATGGGAGAATAGCAGCCTGCATTGCTGCGAAAGGTGGATATACACTGCACTAGTGCCGACATTGTGCATGCTCTGTTGCCTGTGTCTATGTGCCTGTGGTTCTGTCAGTGTGATCATGTGATGTATCTGACCCCAGGAATGTGTCAATAAAGTTTCTCCTTCCTGGGACAATGAATTCACGGTGTTCTTATTTCAATTTCGAGGAGTGTATTTTGACTATGCGGTTATCACATCTTTTCAGCGCTGCTTTTGTGATACGTTTGCGTAACACACTGTTTTCAACAATTTCACGCGTTGTACCTGCTGCTTGTCTAGTAATTACGTTTATCTGTTTCTCTAGTTTCTTGACTTCCCCCTGGGTGTTTTTAGGTAATGTTTTGATCTCGTCCTGAGTGTCATTACGCAATGTTTGTACGTCCCCTTGTACCTTGTCAGTGTCTGTTCTCAATTGATTGTGACCTGTTATTAAGTTACCTATCACTTCTCGAGATTCTTTTGCCTCGTCTTCAATATGACTTAATTTTTTTGTTTTGTTCTTTAATCTCACGCATTTGTCTCGTGGTTTCTGCAATTTGTTTCGTCGTTTCTGCATTCTGAATTTTGATTTGGTTCGCAATTTCTTTATTTTGTCTTGTCATGGTTTCCGTCATTAATTGTAATAATTCTGCCAGATTGGTGGGTCCTATTGCGTTTTCTTCCGACGTCCTACGCTCTGTGTTTTCGCCCAAGTGTTGGTTTGCAACCGATTGCATTGAACTGTGCGGTGGCACGTTTCTGCTCGAATTCCTTGTACTCTGTGGTGAGGGAGGTCTGATTACTTGTACTATGGGTTCTACGTATTCAAGACGCAACTTAGAATCCTCATCGGATGTCTCTCTACTTTCCTGCTCCTCTGTCGTATGCTGATCTAGGTTTTCTGTGCCTTGGCGTACATTATCCTCCTTATGGTGCGTTATTTGTACTATTTCTCGCGATACTGCATCGTCTGTTGTACTGTCCTCTATTCTCTGTCCATCTTCATGTTGGGTCTCTACCTCAATTCGGTCAAGGTCTCGATCTGCCATTGCTTATCTTTTCGAATCCCTTATTTTCTGTTTTAAAAGCAATTCACGCGCCCTACTTCGCGTTAGCATGCGCTCATACGATCTCAAGCGTTTCATAAACTTTCTGCACACACGACTTGACAATCCATTCACTTACTTGTTGGGTCAGAACCAACTTGTCAACGATGTATCCGCCACCTGTGCGCTTGCATTGGAGAGAAAACTTAATTCTAACAATATTAAAATTCATAACTTAATTATGCTATTGTCTCTGCTAGAATGTCTCACTTTCTATTGAATACTTTCTTACTATCTATCGCTGCAGCTACTGTTTTCGACTATTTATAACTTTAGGAAAAAATTTTTTTACTACGAAAATTTTTCAACAGGATATTTTTCTGACCTAGTTAGGCATGTGGTCGCCATTCAGTCATGGTATTTCACCATCCTGGCAGGGTCGCCATTCTCTAACATTCTGCGTGGTGTCTGTTGTTCTATGTCGTGTCTCCCCACCTTGACTAGTTTGAACCTGGAACCTGTTGCTGGTAAGGAGACGCCAGACCACACATGACATGTAGAGTTCAGAAGAGTTCAGTGAGACTAGCGATGATATAACCAAATACTTAATGATTTCAGCGTTAGCTCCACTGCTCTCTCTGTAAAAGAATCTTAATACTAACTAAATGTAGTGGAATGGGTTCAAGGTTTTCCTAATTTTAGTTAGCTGGTAAAAATGACGTCGAAAAAGCAGTTACGTTTACCATTGGAAATTTTATTCTACTCATAAAACATTGTTTATAAATTTCACTATTGATAAAAGGAAATATTTTAATACAGGATGATAAAAACCAACTGCGTTCAACAAAAATGTGAACGAATATTCCCTGAGTTGGTTTCCAAGTTCTACAATGGATCGAAGGATGACGTATGCCATATCACTTCTATATTCTAGGTTTAAATTAAGTTTCACAAAAGAGAAAACTATCAAAATGGTCTATCGTAACCCTCAATTATCTTTAATTACTTATCTAACTTGTCATAAATTACAGTGGCTGATGTGGCTTCTCAATAATTATATAACAGAAAAATCATCGCGTTTCAGATTTTAACTTAGGTAGCAAATGTGAATAAATGGTTCAAATGGCTCTGAGCACTATGGGACTTAACATCTGAGGTCATCAGTCCCCTAGAACTTAGAACTACTTAAACCTAACTAACCTAAGGACATCACACACATCCATGCCCGAGGCAGAATTCGAACCTGCGACCGTAGCGGTCACGCGGTTCCCGCCTGAAGTGCCTAGAACCGCACGGCCACACCGGCCGGCCAGAAAATGTGAATACCATGAGCTTTAATTGACGATCGACACTAGTATTACGCAAAACGGGGGTGTAACAAATGAGACTTCTGCGGTTCTGAGTGAAGCCTCATGCGCTCAAAGATTCGGCATCGCGTGCGTTCATTACCTTGTCGTTGGTTATGCAGCGTCAGAGGGCGGCGGGCGACGCAGCTCCATACAGCTCGCCGTCTCGGAAGCAATTCTCTCCTAACTTCTCCTTACTACAATTTACCGAAGTTGGTTTTATAAAAAACTATCTGGCTGTGTTTTCATCTGACCAATCAGGGTCTCAATGTTAACCTTAAGCTCCGCCTACAAAAATTCTGTCTATCCAATGAGAAACGTTATACTTTTCGCGGTGCGGCAATGTTTATAAAGTTTGCGATGGAACAGAGATGCGAAAAAGTCTCACGCTAAAACTTGCAGCTGTGTGGCCCTTTTAGTGTTATCGTAAGATCTATACTGTTCTTCTGGAGGGCTCTAGCTTTTAACAAGGGCTGGGGGGGTGGTCCTGGTGGTTAGCTTCGATACGGTTCCCCACAGTCGTTTAATGTTCAAACAAAGAGCATATTGACTACCAGACCAATCGTGTGTTTGGATTGAAGAGTTCCTAGATAACAGAATGCATCATGTCATTCTCAATGGAGAGAAGTCTTCCGAAGTAAGAATGATTTCAGGTGCGGCGCAGGGGAGTGTCGTAAGACCGTTGCTATTCACGATATACCGGGTGATCAAAAAGTCAGTATAAATTCGAAAACATGATAAACCACGGAATAATGCATATAGAGAGGTAAAAATTGACACATGTGCTTGGGATGACATGGGGTTTTATTAGAACCACCCCATATTGCTAGACGCGTGAAAGATCTATTGCGGATAGTCGTCTTCGGTTCATTGGTAGAATTTTGGGAAGATGTTGTTCTTCTGTAAAGGAGACCGCTTATAAAACACTAATACGACCTATTCTCGAGTACTGGTCGAGCGTTTGGGATCCCTATCAGATCGGATTGAGGGAGGACATAGAAGCAATTCAGAGGCGGGCTGCTATTTGTTACTGGTAGATTTGATCATAACGCGAGTGTCACGGAAATGCTCCAGGAACTCGGGTGGGAGTCTCTGGAGGAAAGGAGGCGTTCTTTTCGTGAATCGTTACTGAGGAAATTTAGAGAACCAGCATTTGAAGCTGGCTGCAGTACAGTTTTACTGCCGCCAACTTATATTTCGCGGAAAGAAGAAAAAGATAAGATAAGAGACACTAGGGTTCGTACAGAGGCATATAGGCAGTCATTTTTCCCTCGTTCTGTTTGGAAGTGGAACAGGGAGAGAAGATGCTAGTTGTGGTACGAGCTACCCTCCGCCACGCACCGTATGGTGGATTGCGGAGTATGTATGTAGATGTAAATGTAGATGTAGATGTAGAAATTCTTGTCGCCAACTGGTGGTTGCAGCACTCTTCAGCCACATTCAGTAGTCGCTCACGACAGTAGCACGCGAACAGAAGACCAGCTTTGCCGTTTCCGAGATGCTCGCTCCCAGACACTGCTCCACAACACTCTGGCTTTCGCCAAAGTCGCTCAAGTCGGCGGATTTCCGCATTTGCGCCACTTATCGTCGCTAGAACGATTGCCCATTCGTCTCCCCTACGATCAGATACTTCGCTTACCGTGTCACGTGACCTCAGCGCCACTAGGCAACATACAGCCACGCGGTGGACAGTGGTCACAATGCTTCGGCTCATCACTGTAAATCGAAGAACTTTGCAGCTTCTTTCGTTGCTGCGTCGTATAGTTCGTTTTCCCTCTCTCTCTCTCTCTTTTTTTTTTTTTAATAGTGAACGATTTTCCACACACAAAATGTAATTCTGTTTGTTTCTTCCCCTTCCTGCGCTCCTACCCGTCTTTCGAGTGCATGTTCATAAAAACTGAAAAAAGGTAATGTTGCCACACATTTCATTTGTTTGTTGTGTTCTGGTCTCCAGTCCTGAGACTGGTTTGATGCAGCTCTCCATGCTACTCTATCCTGTGCAAGTTTCTTCATCTCCCAGTACCTTCTGCAGCCTACATCCTTCTGAATCTGCTTAGTGTATTCATCTCTTGGTCTCCCTCTACGATTTTTACCCTCCACGTTGCCCTCCAATACTAAATTGGTGATCCCTCGATGTCTCAGAACATGTCCTACCAACCGATCCCTTCTTCTAGTCAAGTTGTGCCACAAGCTCCTCTTCTCCCCAATTCTATTCAATACCTCCTCATTAGTTATGTGATCTACCCGTCTAATCTTCAGCATTCTTCTGTAGCACCACATTTCGAAAGCTTCTATTCTCTTCTTGTCTAAACCATTTATCGTCCACGTTTCACTTCCATACATGGCTACACTCTACACAAATACTTTCAGAAACGACTTCCTGACATTTAAATCTATACCCGATGTTAACAAATTTCTCTTCTTCAGAAACGCTTTCCTTGCCATTGCCAGTCTACATTTTATATCCTCTCTACTTCGAACATCATCAGCTATTTTGCTCCCCAAATAGCAAAACTCATTTACTACTTTAAGTGTCTCATTTCCTAATCTAATTCCCTCAGCATCACCCGACTTAATTCGACTACATTCCATTGATTTTGTTGATGTTCATCTTATACCCTCCTTTCAAGACACTGTCCATTCCGTTCAACTGCTCTTGCAAGTCCTTTGCTGTCTCTGATAGAATTACAATGTCATCGGCGAACCTCAAAGTTTTTATTTCTTCTCCATGGATTTTAATACCTATTCCGAACTTTTCTTTTGTTTCCTTTACTGCTTGCTCAATATACAGATTGAATAACATCGGGGATAGGCTACAACCCTGTCTCACTCCCTTCCCAACCACTGCTTTCCTTTCATACCCCTCGACTCTTATAACTGCCATCTGGTTTCTGTACAAATTGTAAATAGCCTTTCGCTCCCTGTATTTTACCCCTGCTACCTTCAGAATTTGAAAGAGAGTGTTCCAATCAACATTGTCAAAAGCTTTCTCTAAGTCTACAAATGCTAGAAACGTAGGTTTACCTTTCCTTAATCTTTCTTCTAAGATAAGTCGTAGGGTCAGTATTCCACATTCCATTACTAGGCCATAAACTTTTAATTCATCCTGATAGCTAGTCACCTTAGGGGTGTGGGTCTAGCAGTGATGGACGTTCTTGTGTTGTGTTGGACAGGACTGCGAGGAGCTGCTGCGACGAACTCGGCGGACTCCGGGCATCAACTTCGTCCCCTGCCCGGCTCCCATCCCCGGACTCAGGTATTTACCCATTTTACTTACTGTATATCCAGTTCTATTAAATTTAGTCGTACTGCAAGTAATTAGTCGTATTTTTAGGAGATATTTCAAGTTCTAAAGTCCTTTTCATTTCTTAAATGCAGTTTAAATTAATCTCAAAAAGTGTTTAAGATACTCTGGAGTGTCCTCCGAGATGTCCTTGCGACGCCAAGTGGTCAGTTTAATAAAAGCTCTGGTTTACTTGTGGCTTACGCTTTCTCCATCTTAAGTGGTTGTTTTGTGGCTTTTCCTTCTCCTAACACATTAACTAAATGGCTCTGAGCACTATGGGACTTAACATCTATGGTCATCAGTCACCTAGAACTTAGAACTACTTAAACCTAACTAACCTAAGGACAGCGCACAACACCCAGTCATCACGAGGCAGAGAAAATCCCTGACCCCGCAGGGAATCGAACCCGGGAACCCGGGCGCGGGAAGCGAGATCGCTACCGCACGACCACGAGCTGCGGACAAACACATTAACTGACCGACAATGAACGCTGTAACAGCAATTTCAAAATTGTCAAACCGACGCTGGTGTTTCACCATTGTAAGGCTAGAAAACTGCTGCAACGTCATATTATCTGCAAAAATAATCTTTTGCGAGAAACTACTTTCCAGTGTGCTATGGTTACTGCATATCATCTTCCCACAGATATGAGATGTCAATATCTAAGAAATTAAACTGGAATGGACTCATTTGACAACATGCTGGAAATGCTTTGCATCTAAATACATATTTTAGTTCCCTATCTACTACATCAAAAGGTAGTTAGGCCCCGTACACTCTATGAATCAATTAATAAGGCTAGTGTACGAGGGATCCACTTATAGTGGTTTCTGTTCCGAAATCACAGTCACATGTGGCTCTGTGAATGTTGATTATTTTTCTGCTTATTTCTTGGCTGTGTAGGGAACAATCTGGTCCAGGTGTTCATCCTGTGTTGGAGCTTGACCATGGAGGATATTTCACAGAGGCTCCAGGGAAGGAACGTGGCTCCCAGGGCACTGCATTTTGCGAAAGTCTGTTGCTGTAAACCCCTGCCTCAAATACTATTTTTTTTTCTTTGAAACCAGTCTGCCGCTGTGCCACTGCATGTCCCTGGTGTACCACTGGGTTCGGTGAAGTCAATTTCCTGTACGCGGTTCTAAGAATGGCCTGCCGTGGCTCTACTCGGTCGATGTGAGAAAATTCTTAGCCTTACACTCCAGATTGTGCTATCCACTCAAATGTATGTTGTCCGCCACTGTGCCTCGTCGCGAAGCAGTCAACGAATGAGTGGAACAAGGCTAGCAGCCTATACCAACGTCTTGCGTGTTAAGATGCGATCTGTAAGCTATGAACGTGAAATTTCTGCAGGGTTCCACTGTAATCACGTAAACAAAGCAGCATTCCGTTGTTCACGCTGGCAGTGGTACTGAGTTATCCCTACCGTGCAGAGTTTTATTACAACTAGGGGTTGGACATAGAGGAGGATAATTTTCGAATTCGCGATCCCTCCGCGGAGGGAGAAACATGTCGGGTCCTCTCGCCCAATGGGGCGCATTCTTGCTGACGCCCATTGGGGCCATCTTCATCCGATGGCATTCGGCGCAGTCTGGCGCACATTTGCTGAACTTGGTATAAGCGTGGCATTTTGGATTAGGGCATTCGGCTTTCTGAACAGCTCATAATTTGAGGGACTTGCTGCCTAATTTATTGTATTGTTTCGTGCGTCTTACAATCATTTACTTTGCATTTACGAGCTGTGCACATTAGGAAAGTTTGTAGAGTTCCCCAGTCTTCCACGTGAATGAGGTTTCTTCCCACAGCGTTAGCGGGACATTCCTGATTACATTGATCTTTAGAGTATACTGCAATAGTTTACATGGCATTGAACGCAATGCGTTGGAGCAATTACTCAGTCAAATTTACTAGACTTTATGTTCATTCCACTGGAAATTCATTGACTATCATTTTCATGTCGTACGTGTTGAGAGCCTAGAGTATATAAACCTATTATTAAACCCAGACTTGGTTTGAATCTCAGAACCAAACTACCAGAGTACAACTGATCCTTGTCAGGTCACCCTAAAAATAAATGTAGCCAGTTGATCTGCGTTTATAGTTTGTTTCTCCCATTGTGACGGTATTCTGCTGCAATAAGCGGCTAGACATTTTATTCATTCAGCTTATACACAGATATTGTGATCAGTTATTTAACTGATGTACAACCAGCATATGCGCGACAACGGAACGTAGAACGGTTGCATTTCGCCATAAATTAGCTAAAATAGTATAAACTAAAGGAACGCTATAAATCTAGCACTGCTTCACAAAACCGCCACGCGAAAAACCAGTTGCTCTCCAAACCCCATGCTGTAAACAAAAATGTCACATTTTTTAATATGGTAGCAGTTTTTTCATGATCCTGGTAGACTAGCGGCAGATGTAGCTCAGGCAGATTTGCCTATTTTATTATATGTTCATTGTTCTCTTGCTCATAGAGTGTACCAACAATTTGTAGTCACTGGCTTCGATCAAGGACGACCAGAGGTAGCCCATCACCTGCACGGATACTGGGTGTTGTTTGGCGGAGGGTACTTCTTGGCCGTATTAGAGATTTCCTACCTTATTGCGTTCGCGTGTTGATCGGGACAAATATGAATGTCTGTACTGCTCTATACGAGCTGTAATTTTAGAAAATTAGGTAGCTGAAGTCTACCTGTTCACTATCACCCATGGTTTGCATGGCATGGGATGGTCACAGAATGGTCGCACAGGTTCACTTATTGTAGTTTACAGAATTTCGCGCGAACAACATTTCTTCCAGTGATTCCCGTACAACTTCTCCGAGAAACTCTTTTGTGACGTACAGGCCCTGGGCAATACGGAAATACGATAAACACAACATCTTACAACGCCTAATAAAATCTAGGAACAACGTTGACTTTCAAAATCACTTCTAGTCGTTTAGGACGGGATAAATAAAAGTCCTGCTTGCTTTTCAAGGAAATCTTAGGCCATTCTAGTTGCAAGTTCAGTAAAAATGATGGAGGTGGATAGCGATCACACACCCTTCTCTCCAAAGTAGGCCACAAAACGTTAATAATACTGAAATCCGGTGACTGTGGTGGCTAATGGGATGTGCCGATTCATCCTCGTGCTCACAAGACCAGTCCTGGACGATGCGGGCTGCGAGCATCACCATTGGGGAACGTATATCGTCCCATGGGATGGAT
Source organism: Schistocerca serialis cubense (assembly GCF_023864345.2). NCBI lineage: Eukaryota > Metazoa > Arthropoda > Insecta > Orthoptera > Acrididae > Schistocerca > Schistocerca serialis. Next base: position 795,841,333 of record NC_064642.1, on the reverse strand, counting down.
CTGATCCGCCAAAATGATCACATAACCCTTGTCAGTAATGCAGTCTTGCAGAGTAACAATGGACACCACGTAATACCAAGATACGGCTGCCCAAATCACCACCGAAACCTCGCCATGTTTCGCTCTTTGGACGTAAATTCGACCAGAAGCTGGAATCACTGTGCAACTGGACTCATCCAACCAAATGAATATCTTCCAGGTGTTACGATTCGGCGTAACGTTTCCCTGTTACGACCGACTGCAGCGGAGATGTGTCATTTTGGAATTGCAGCTCGCCCGACAGTTCGTAGCACATGGAGCTCCCTTTGTGTCGATTAGGTGCTGACAGGGGACCCACGAGCGACATTTTGCAGCTGTCGGCTACTTATTTTTCATCCCAGTGTTCCTCAGTGACCGTCTGTCACGATCGCTCAACACACACTTTCGTCCGTTTGTGACTTAGCAGATTATGTGTTTCCCCTTTTCCTGCATGACGTACAAATCTTCGAAATGGTGACTCTTGAAATACCAAACACTTCATCACATTTTTTTTAAACCATTAAAATTGCTACAGCACGAAGATGACGTGCTACAGACGCGAAATTTAACCGACAGGAAGAAGACGCTGTGATATTCAAGTGATTAGCTTTTCAGAGTATTCACACAAGGTTGACGCCGGTGGCGACACCTACAACTTGTTGACATGAGGAACGTTTCCAACCGATTTCACATACACAAACAGCAGTTGACCGGCGTTGCCTGATGCCTCGTGTAAGGAGGAGAAATGCGTACCATCACGTTTCCGACTTTGATAAAGGTCGGATTGTAGCCTATCGCGATTGCGGTTTATCGTACCGCGACATTGCTGCTCGCGTTGGTCGAGATCCAAACACTGTTAGCAGAATATGGAGTCGGTGGGTTCAGGAGGGTAATACGGAACGCCGTGCTGGATCCCAACGGCCTCGTATCACTAGCAGTCGAGATGATAGGCATCTTATCCGCATGGCTGTAACGGATCGTGTAGCCACGTCTCGATCCCTGAGTCAACAGATGGGGACGTTTGCAACACAACATCTGCACGAACAGTTAGACGACGTTTGCAGCAGCATGGACTATCAGCTCGGAGACCATGGCTGCGGTTACCCTTGACGCTGCATCACAGACAGGAGCGCCTGCGATGGTCTACTCAACGACGAACCTGGGTGCACGAATGCCGAAACGCACACTGGGAGCGTGTGTTCGTCATCGCCATACTGGCGTATCACCCGGCGTGATGGTATGGGGTGCCACTGGTTACACGTCTCGGTCACCTCTTGTTCGCATTGTCGGCACTTCGAACAGTGGACGTTACATTTCAGATGTGTTACGACCCGTGAATCTACCGTTCATTCGATCCCTGCGAAACCCTACATTTCAGCAGGATAATGCACGACCGCATATTGCAGGTCCTGTACGGGCCTTTCTGTATACAGAAAATGTTCGACTGCTGCCCTGGCCAGCACATTCTCCAGATGTCTCACCAATTGAAAACGTCTGGTCAATGGTGGCCGAGCAACTGGCTCGTCACAATACGCCAGTCACTACTCTTGATGAACTGTGGAATCGTCTTGAAGCTGCACGGGCAGCTGTACCTGTACACGCCATCAAAGCTCTGTTTGAGTCAATGCCTAGGCGTATCAAGGCCGTTATTACGGCCAGAGGTGGTTGTTCTGGGTACTGTTTTGTCAGGATCTATGCACCCAAATTGTGTGAAAATGTAATCACGTGTCTGTTTTAGTATAATATATTTGTCCAATGAAGACCTGTTTATCATCTGCATTTCTTCTTGGAGTAGCAGTTTTAATGGTCAGTAGTGTACATAGACAAAATTCCTTGTTGGTACTCCTCGTTTGATGTTTGTTCTGTGCGCCGGTAAAGTTTCGAACCGTTCTGGCAGGTGGCAGAGCCGTAGTACACCGTCAAAATGGCGTCTACATACGACTCACATTACAAGCACCATGCTGTTATTGAATTCTTGTGTGCCGAAAAAGAAACCGTGGTGAACATCCATAAACGTTTGTGTGCAGTGTATGGCAAATCTGCAGTTGATAGGAGTTCAGCTGGGTGACGGGTAAAAAAAGTTACAGCGTCAGGAAAAGCAGAAACAGGGCTCCATCATAAGCCACGCTCGGGACGTGCTGAATCGTGCTGATGCCTTTATTCCTGCCAACCGGCGCATCACAACTCGACAATTGGCTCTACAATTGCCGTTCAGCATTGGAAGTTCGTCTGCAATGATCGAGATTCTCGAATATTCAAAGAGATGCTCACGACGGGTTCCACGAATGTTCACAGCGGACAACAAGATTCAAAGAAAGGCCATTTCATGTGAATTGTTGGAGCGTTCTGAGACCAATGGAGAGGCCTTTCTGTCACGGATCGTTACGGGAGACGAAAGACGGATGCACCACTTTGGGCCGGAAACAAAAAGACATCATCCTCATTCACCACAAAACAATAAATTCAAGACAACTTCCTATGCCGGAAAAGTCATAGTGACAGTCTTCTGAGCTTATGATGGTGTCATTCTCAAGGATGTGATGCCATGCGGGCCAACCATCAATTCAGAGGCATATATGAAGACTCCGAATATGCTCGAGAAACGTTTCCGACGTGTTCGATCGGACAAGGATATAGCAGAAATCTTGCTCCAACACGATAATGCACGCCCACAAACAAATCTGAGATCCCGGGAACACGTCGCCAAATTGGGTAGGATGTCATTGCCTCATCCACCCTACAATATAGACCTGGCACCCTTGGACGTCCATCTCTTTGGGACACTTAAAGATTCTCTACGGGAAACACACACTGAAGATGATGAGAGTGTCAGTCATGCGGTGAAAACATGGCTACGCCTGTACGACAAGAGTTTTTACAAACAGGGAAAACATGCTCTTCCACAACGTTGGCGTACGGCCATAGAACGTGATGGAGACTACGTAGAAAAATAGGACATGGACCAGACACGTTGATGTATATTGTCATCTAATTCTGACTCTTAACAATAAATATTTTCTGAGAACAAAAATTGTATTGAACAACCCTCGTACTTCTCTTTAATACAGGCTTTATCACGTGTTTATCCACATTTAAAGCGAGCTAGCGTTCCTTACACCTAAGGGAATTTCGTCCAAGTCAGTTTGCATTTCTCTTCGACCATCTATCTAATGACAATACTTCAGTGTAGGCAGTAGCATCTTCGACGAACGATCTTCTAATGCTGATGAACCTACCAGATAAATCTTCTGCTCACACTGAAAACATTAGAGGTCCTATTACACTTTAGCCGGCCGGGGTGGCCGAGCGGTTCTAGGCGCTACAGTCTGTAGCCGCTACGGTCGCAGGTTCGAATCCTGCCTCGGGCATGGATGTGTGTGATGTCCTTAGGTTAGTTAGGTTTAAGTAGTTCTAAGTTCTAGGGGACTGATGACCTCAGCAGTTAAGTCCCATAGTGCTCAGAGCCATTTTTATTACACTTTGGGGCACATCTCATGATATTTTCGTTTCTTCAAGTGTTGGCAGAAGAGCCAACACTGTGTTGCTAGAGGAGGCCGAAATGCACGCGTTTAATTACACGCTGACTGGTGCGAGGTCTGGAACAGTTAAGGGAATTAATAGTAGCAAATAAAGTACGTAGTTGATATAATACTTAACTTTAATCCACAATTGGTGTACATCGCTCTTGACGGTACATGTTATAATCTCAATATCAAATGCTATGCGCCTTGCTAGGTCGTAGCAAATGACGTACCTGAAGGCTATGCTAACTATAGTCTCGGCAAATGAGAGCGTAGTTGTCAGTGATCCATCTCTGGCTAAGTCGGCTGTACAACTGGGGCGAGTGCTAGTAAGTCTCTCTAGACCTGCCGTGTGGTGGCGCTCGGTCTGCAATCACTGACAGTGGCGACACGCGGGTCCGACGTATACTACCGGACCGCGGCCCATTTAAAGGCTACCACCTAGGTGTCTGGCGGTGACACCACATTTCTATTGAGCATTCGCCGTACATTTTAATATACTAGGTACCGTTAGACAGGTATTTACGAAGCCATTCTCGTATCTGCGATAATACTCTGTATAATTGTCTCTTCATTAGTGTCCAACGATGTGTCAGTGCATCGAACGCCTTTCGTAAATCTAAGAAGACTAAGTTCACCAAATGATTTGCAACCAACGCTTTGAAGACGTCGTACATGTACAAAGGGCGCTTTGTTTTACATAAGTGTTTTTTTCTGAATTCATGCTGATTATCTGAGAGAGCCGAATGAATATCGTGTGAAAGTGACGTCATCGGCCACGAGTCTTATGTTCACTGCTCGTCGTAGGCATCATTTGAGCTCGGCTTACCAGCAAATACAGGGATGTAGAAAAATATGGAAATACCCCCCAGAAATACATGCTGGAAGATAAATGTAGATGGTAGTTAAACTTGGAGGTTGCGCAGTTGTATCCGACCACGAATGGCACCTGAGAAGTATCCCCCATACATTGCAAGTGTCATTCGTTCTCTCAGAAGTGTTCTATGTAATTGAGAGTGCATTATGTCGGGAGAAAATGACTTCGAACGTGGGAGAAAATATGCTCAGATGGTTGTTGCTTCTGTAGCCGAAGTAGCGGGAGTGTTCGGTGTTTCAAGAGTCACCATACCGATGATTTGTACCACATACAGGGAGAGCGAAAAAACACCCCTTGCTAAGTCACGAAACTAACGGAACTGTGTGTTGAGTGATGGTGGCAGACAGTCGTTGCGGAGAATTGTGACGAGAAAGGCACTCGCGAACCCTGTCAGCATCAAAAGAACACAAAGGGAGCTCCATAATCTGGGAATTGCTGGGCGATCTTGAATTACAGAACCACACATCAGGAGTGCAGATGCTCTTAACAGGAAATCGTTGTTCCGAAGCCAGAAACATGGTCCATGAAACAGTGATAGAAAGTCACTTAGTAGAGTTGTCTTGTTTCAGACAGTTTACAACTTATGAGCCTACTATGAAGACTGCTTGCTGCCAAGAGTGAACAAGGCGGAGGTTCGGTGGTGATTTGGGCAGCCACATCGCTGTATCCCATGGGCCGCAAGGTTACTTTGCAACGTCGCGTTACTGCGAAGTACTGTATGGCCAATTGTGGCTGATCAGGTCCATCTGTGATACAGTATTTGTTCCCCAACGGTTATGCTGTGTTCCAAGACGACAGGGTATGTAGCGAACACATCTCGCATCGTCCAGGGCTGGTTTTGTAAGCACGAGGATGAAATCTCGCGTCTCCCATGGCTACTAGGGTCAGCAGATCTTAATGTTATTGAGCCTTCTTAGCGTACTTTCGAGAGAAGGTAGCGTGGACGGTCTCCACCTCCAACACCATTACCTGAACTTGCCACTGTTTTGCTAGAAGAATGGCATAAGATGCCCTCCAAAACAATACAGTACCAGTATTCATCCACTCCGACGCAACTGGAAGATGTTTTGTATCTCAATGAGTTTCCTACACCGCTTTCGACAGGATAATGTGTTGTGATTTTAGTATTTTGATATTTTTGTCCATTGTCTGTACTTTGTACGATTTAGGTAGCAAAGTGATAGTAATGTTGGCTGACAATAAGGTGCCCCCACCACCAGAAATCAAACGCTTTAAAACGCTTCGCAGGAGTCAATTTGTGGTATGCATACTGTACGACCTTCGGTACACACACCATCAGATTATTTGACTTGTCGCTCTAACGAAGTAGGCGAGTGTCAGCAATATGTCTCGTGGTCTTATCGTGGCGTGTTTATCTTCTACTGTTAGGTCAGACGATAGAAGTGCACACTTGCACGCTTAGAGTAGCAGATTGACGGTGACCAACTTTAAACAGAACTTGATTAATTTTCACACACATTTATTAAAATAATGAAAAATCATAGATATTACGTAACTTGATTCTGGATGCTGTTTACAATTGACAATCTGAAGTTCCTTTGGTCTTGGTACGTTAATCTTATTCTCACATATCTCTGATACTTGACAAGGTGTCTATACATTTCTCTTCATGGCTAGGCACAGGAATATGATAATCTTATTAGGTGCAGATTGAAACTTGACTACAGACAAATGCAGACAAATGCAGACTGGTACAGACAGGTGCAGACAAATGCAGACTGACTAATTGGAGGTCTGTACACTCGTTATAACATCTCGCGCGTTCATGTATCACTGCGCGAGTGTGATCCGCAAGGAGAAAAGGTTCTACGTTAGCAGCAATCTCATTGGCTGTGTTACATATTAATACGTGGATCGGTGGAAGCAGAATTTTGTCCGTCTCTAAGACAGCGCCATCTTGTGGTGCGGAGACGGACGAGCGATGCGCCTGCGCTGTTATTCTTAGCGGGGCGCGCTCTAGTGGGAAAGTTGTATACGCGCTGACTACGTGGAACTATGAACACAACACAATTACTGAGGTTATACTTCCTTAGGATGACACATGCATTGCTACATCGATGGCTTGACATTAGTTAGTGTATGACACCATATTTATTTCAGTTTATTCAGGCATTTGAGCTTTGGTTGCTTGCGTACGTCCCTTTGCCGATGCTACAGCTCTGATTTCATGCTGGGTGAATAAAACCCACGATCGTTCACGTCTCGTTTATGGACGGCATTACCAGTGGCCAACAATTCGGGGAATGATATCATGAAGTCAGTCTCTCTCACTGAACCCTTAGATCACATTTGAGACACTGGCAGGAGTTGGATCGCTGCGCTCCATCACTGCCTCTAAACCTCTTTTGGCAGACTAAGACGAGCTTTGAGCACAGGAAGACATTCAAGTCCTACGTCTGGCATATTCGTCACCATTAACTACGACAATAATGTACGTTAAATCTATATCATGACAAGGCAATATCACACTTCATCTTCTCGTTAATTGGGCTATAGCCGGCAAACACAGCCATTTTGTACTTTCCATATGTATTCAAGATTCAAATAAATATTCATTTCTGGAACTGTTTAATCATATCTTATTTATGGTGGGTCAAACACGTGACCCTTCTGATAAATTTAATCATATTATATGCGTACAATTGCAAGTTGGTACTGTTGCACCTGTGTTTCTGAGATCCTCAACGTATCTGATTTCGACGGAGCCTTCTTTTCGGACTTCAAACTGTCCCACACGTATTCCGTTAATATATTTCGTTCCTGAAATCGATTCTGAAGGTCAAAAAAGTACTCCTCAGTTACTGCCATAGCCCCTGTATTGGTCTCAAATCGCTTTCACGCAACAATTTCTTGTTTTTGTTTTTTATCTTTTTTAATTTTTTTAAAGAAAGATTTGAGAGGAAGTAGAAGTCATAGGGTGGAAAATATGGCGAAGACGTTAGATGCTCCCACAATTCGTATTGAGAGGCACCCACATGCCTTGCTCATACTGTGGCATCAAGCAGTCAGGCCTGCAAGATGAGTGGTCTGACATACAATTCGAAGGAAAAGTCCACCAATCTTTTTCTTTTCACTATCTTATTTATTCCGATAAATTCTCTAACCTAAACACACAAATTCTATAACCTACAACAATAACACATGAGAAATTCCGCCCAGTGGGCATGGCTTTACATTGGTGAATCTCTACATTATGGTCTCGTAATTATTTAACGCTACAGTGCACTTTCTGGATAGGATGGTGGATCTTTTATTATTTCTCACACTTCGACTTTCACAATCATCATCACGAAACTATCCTCCAGACCGAGCAGTACAGAAGGAACAAGCATAACCCACTAATCTTTTGAAACTACCTTGCTACTCTACCATGCAAACCACACATACCCAAATTACATGTCATACACCACACTACGACATGGAATACAAAACACTATATAGTCACAACATTATCACTTTCAGCTTTCCCACTTCAATTAGTATTTATCCCAGTTTCACACGACACTGCCCCACTTTGTAATTCTACTTTCCTACTATGAACTCTGGAGATATTTGCACGTCTTCCTGTGCAATGCAAGCCAAGTGGCGTTGCTGGATAGACGGCCGACTCACCTTGCTTCTCTCTCAGAGTTTGAATCTAGCGTCACACAGAATCATATCACGCAAAGTAATATAAAGAACATATTCATCACACACGCGAGTCCTCAACTGATACCATGGACGAGTACTTCTCTTTATCCTTTGTCTCATACACAGATTGAGACTCACACAGTACTCACCACGTGGAAGTACTCGTCTCTAATTTCAAGTCCTGCACACGCCATTTCTTAAATATTTCGACATATGGTACACACGCTATTTCTTAAATATTTCAACTTATTGTACACACGCTAGTAATTCAGCTTAACTTAAACACACAGAAGTATTTCAACTTATTGCTACACGTGGTTTCATTGTGACCGTTGGTCACTTCCGAAGATTACTACAATCCCATTAATATTACCTGCCTGTCATTTAATTCTCCCCACAAAAGTTCCTGAAATAGAGAGATTATTATTTCAAACTACTCTCAAATATTCCACATGCATACCATGTCTCCACTCTTTCGTCATTACGGAGCACAACTAAAACAGGTCTTAACAGCACAAGATCCAGCGGCAGAGTGCTGAAACATGGCCGTTCTCCAGGTCCTCTCACACCTCTATCGAAGTGGGGGAGCACCTTGCTATCGTATTGGTCAGCCACATTTCAGGCGCTCAAAGCTCAGGTAAATTTCATCTCTTTGGTCCCACCAAAGGTGACCAAAGGATCGTCTCAAAGATGATCATATATTCACATTCACTATCTGTGGTTAGCAGACGACCATACATTCATTCATTTCACAGATCTCACCAAACTGGATGTAGGGATTTACTTTGTGGGAGTGCACATGTGATCAATTAAATAAATAAATTGTCATTCTTTCCCACACTGGTATCCGGCTTCGCTGTATTAATTGAAATTGAGTTATTTTACAAAAAAAATGTGTTGTTCTGACAAAAATAATGAAGTGTGTTGTACCTATTTTCAATGTCGGGCGGTACTGTACCCTTTCAGTATGTTCTCGAACTGTTCATACTTGGCATCTTCTTGTTTGACCATTGAATAAGTGTCATTCGCCTGGTAAACGGCGACTTTTTCATTTTCTAAGCCAGGCTCTTCTTCAGGTATTTTTTCATTAATTTCTTCCAGAAGTCCGGTTTAATATTAGCCGGTATCTGTCTCACATCGTAATGTTACACAACCTCTTTTGCACAAGCCACTACATCAACAGAACACCGTTTTCGCAGCACAAAGGAACTCTGAATCTTAAGTTGATGCCTTGAATATCTTTACACGGCTGGGTAATGTTTGAGGAGGCGCCTTGTTGCACTGAGTAGCTCAGTGCAGTTGCCATGCATCCGAACTTGTTATTTAAACATCTGCTTCATGACTGGTAACAGTTACACACCCAGTCTGAAATCACCAAACAAAGTTAATTCACTTGTTACATTAGCTAAAATTAGACCACTGCACAATGTTTACCCTTTACGTTGGTTACTATTTATCCTGTTGTCATATATGTTACAGGACTGCAAACACAAAGACTCACGGACAACAACAACACATCATTCAAATTCATGTATTCGTATGTAACTAGATCAAGGAATTTCGTGATACTTTTTTATTTCGCACACGCGGAAACTTCCAACTTATTCAGTACTACCACAGCTGTATATTGTTCTTACGTCACCTATTATTTGGACAGAAGAGATGTTCCTTTTTTCATATATTCCGAAGACAGTGTCAGTTTAATACGACTTGCATCTAAAAATGAAACATCATTCCACAGTGAAATTGTGCGTACAAGAAAATTATACATCAGCTTCTTGGGAAGACAGAATCGCGGAAAGTCACGTGATACTATACCCCTAAGTCACACTTAATAAAACAAACATTATTTTTCATTAAAACGACCGATTATACGAGGGTGGGAACTTTAATAGTGGCAACTATTTATTTACAGCTCGTACAGAACAGATATGTGTTTCAGAGTTTTACTGACCTTCAAAGTAGTCACCAGCATTTGTATAACCCGTTGCCAGCGATCAGCGATGTGGAAGTCGTAGGATACTCTTAGCAGTGCCAGTTGTGTTGACAGTTCGAGAAGTGGCCTATTGCCCGATGAATTTGTAGCAGTTCTGAAGCGAATGTCGTGAAGTGTTTCCTTCAGTTTAGAAATCGAGTTAAACTTACGAGGTCTTAAGTCAGGGGAGTGCAATAGGTGGTATAGCACTTTGCAGAGTCAAACAAATCAGTAACAGCTTGCACTGTTCGTGCTTGGGCATTGTCCTGCAAAATGCTGGTCAGGTCCTGCAGAACATGTCATCAATTCTGTGTCTATGTTGTTCGTTTTTGGAACACAACCTACGAACAGCTTAGAGACAGAAGTGATAACACTTTCTGTAGGACCTGGCCATCATTTTGCAGGACAATGTTGAAGCACGATTTTACTGATTTGTTCGACTGATAGGGCTGCTAAGTGTTATACCACCTACTGCACTACCCGGGATTAAACCCTCGTAAGTTCAACTCGACTGCTAAACTGAAGGAAACACTTCACACGGAATTCGCTTCAGAACTGCTACAAATTCGTTGGGCCATAGACCGCGCCGCTCGAACAGTCAACACAACTGGCACTGCTAACAGCATCCTACGACTTCCACATCGCTGGCAACGGGTTATACAAAATGCTGGTGACTACTTTGAAGGTCGATAAAACTTTGACACACGTATCTGTTTTGTACGAGCTGTAAATAAATAGTTGCCACTATTAAAGTTCCAACCCTCGTATATCTAAAAAGCACCCAAAATGAAAACGATGTTGTCTGGTTCCTGACACCGCTGCGTTGAACATATTTTACGTTGTTATCAGAATACGGTTCCGCTATTCAGTACATATTACCCAGGGCAGCGTATTTTCATTTCAGACGTTATTAAATATGTAATTTTCCGGTGTTTATACTTAACGACCCCCTTACAAGAGCGTCAAGTGCAAAACATTGCTCGACTCCAAATAGTATCCAGGGTACGCTCACAAAGTGAAAAATATCAATCTATATAACAATTTTGATTGAAACATTCTAGAATAAAATTCGCGAAAGCTCTTAGGTCATAAAGATACAGTGTTTCCAAAGCTTAGAGTACTGATTTGCAGATATCATAGCCCAAAATTCAGGAAAATTTGCTGTATTATTATGGAAATAAGTGAAAGAAGAAGGTTCACTACGTTACAGTCTTTTGTATCCAAGATATTAATAATGATCTTCCCTACATACATTGCAGGGCTAGCAGTTTCCACCTATTGTGTTAGCCTACAACTAATTCGCTTCTACAGAGAAGTTACGGATCAATATGTCTGCCACAGTCGCAAATCATTATTCAAAATCAGGTGGATTATTTGTAGAAATTTAATCAGTAATTTATTTTCTTTTTGCTTTTGGTAGGCATTGAACAACTGAGAAACTTAATTTATGATTCATAGATAATTCTAAATACAAAATGTACTATACTCTTTCATCTAACATATTCACGGTGCCATTCATTTCATACACCTTCAATCGCCGACTGTCTATTATCAAACTAGGCAGATTCTCGAAGTTTTCAGCTGTGGCTGTAGTTTTGTGACATCCGTCACTCGGATCATCTTCAAGACAAGTGCAGCCATATGTGATTCTACATAGCCAAACGCATACAGCCCGATTATTTTTAAGAGTCGTATACATGAAACTAAATCGAATACTATGTAGATGCTTCACTTGCTTCATTGGACACAATGTACCGTAATGACAGAAACAACGTTTGATTGCTATTAACTGTGTCTTAATGTGAGGTATACTTTTCCTCCAATTATCGTTAAGCTGTGAATTATCATAAACCGTTAGGATTTTTCCGTCATTTTTAGGGACCAGCGTATACGAATGGAAGAAGACTCCTCATGCCCTTCCTCAGTTACAACTTGAAATCTATGGTGATGCACCCTTTATTCGGGCATCGTTTCGCCCTCCTTAAAGGTTGGGGGTAGCTCAGTCTGACCTTGGCTCCACATGAATTGTCTGTGACATTTTGCTTTTCTATTACAGGACGTATGATGTGGTGGACTGCCCTTGCCTGGAGCCCGAACCTGAACCGACCAAAGGTCGGCGAGTTCGTCTCAGAAAGATGTCATTCTGCTGACAGTGGCGGGATCTTCCTGGAGGCGAGTTCGTCTCAGAAAGATGTCATTCTGCTGGCAGTGGCGGGATCTTCCTGGAGGCGAGTTCGTCTCAGAAAGATGTCATTCTGCTAACAGCGGCGGGATCTTCCTGGATGTAACTCCCAGTCAGGTAACTGCCATCGGTTCCTTCAGGCTATAGACAGAGAAAATATGCTTTAAGGCGAATTGGACTCCAGGTAAAAGACAAAGTAATAAATAGAGCTTGCAATTACCCACCGAGCGAGGTGGCGCAGTGGTTAGCACACTGGACTTGTATTCGGCAGGACGACGGTTCAATCCCGCGTCCGGCCATCCTGATTTAGGTTTTCCGTGATTTTCCTAAATCGCTTCAGGCAAATGCCGGGATGGTACCTTTGAAAGGACACGGCCGACTTCCTTCCCCATCCTTCCCTTATCCAATGAGACCGATGACCTCGCTGTTTGGTCTCTTCCCCAAACAACCCAAACCCAGTTGCAGTTACCAACAAACTGAGGTGTGACCTCTACATTTGCTGTATAAAGTGTATTTAATTTATGTAACTGCCGGCTGGTCCCGGCGGAGGTTCGAGTCCTCCCTCGGGCATGGGTGTGTTTGTTTGTCCTTAGGATAATTTAGGTTAAGTAGCGTGTAAGCGTAGGGACTGACGAACTTAGCAGTTAAGTCCCATAAGATTTCACACACATTTGAACATTTTTTATCTAACTGCAGTTCTAAACAATAACCAATTTGATAAAGTCCAGGAATGATGAACTACTAACAAGGGAACCTCCCCATCGCACCCCCCTCAGATTTAGTTATAAGTTGGCACAGTGGACAGGCCTTGAAAAACTGAACACAGATCAATCGAGAAAACAGGAAGAAGTTGTGTGGAACTATGAAAAATATAAGCAAAATATACAAACTGAGTAGTCCATGCATAAGATATGTAACATTAAGGATTGTACTAACTCAGTGGCGTCGTGGTCCTGTGGTTAGCGTGAACAGCTGTGGAACCAAAGGTCGTTGGTTCGATTCTTCCCCCGAGAGAAAACTTTAATTTTTTATTTTCAGACAATTATCAAAGTTCAGGCACACACACACACAATCAACTTCGTTCTCCAAAATTCCAGGACATGTTCATATTTGCTTGGACATATGCAGGATTTGACGGTCTACACACGGAAAAATTTGAAAACGTTAAAAACATATGTTTTGACAGAGCACAGGGAAAACTGTGCGACTGTTGCAGTCATTTGTTGCAGTTTATGTGACAAACTGTTATGTTTTCATCACTTTTTTGGGAATGATTATCACATCCACAAGAAAACCTAAATCGGGCAACGTAGAAGAATCTTATTACCTATTCGCCAAGTGTACAAGTTAGGTGGGTCGACAACATATTCCTGTCATGTGACGCACATGCCGTTACCAGTGTCGTGCAGAATACATGAAACGTGTTTTCCTGTGGAGGAATCGGTCGACCTATGACCTTGCGATCAAATGTTTTCGGTTCCCATTGGAGAGGCACGTCCTTTCGCCTACTAACCGCACGGCTTTGCGGTGCGGTCGCAAAACACAGACACTAAACTTATTACAGTGAACAGACACGTCAATGAACGAACGGACAGATCATAACTGCGAAAATGAAGAAATTAAATTTTTCACTCGAGGGAGGACTTGAACTAAGGATCTCTCGTTCCACTGCTGCTCACGCTAACCAAGGGACCACGGCGCTCCGGATCTCACGTTCTCCTTGATGTTGCATATGTTGCACATAGACTACTCAGTTTGTATATTTGCTTATTTTTTTCATAGTTCCACACAACTTCTTCCTGTTTTCTCGATTGATCTGTGTTCAGTTTTTCAAGGCCTATCCACTGTGCCAACTTATAACTAAATCTGAGGGGGGTGCGATGGGGAGGTTCCCTTGTGAGCAACTGCTGCAGTCTCCGTTTTCAGTAACGGAGGACTGATATCCTTCTGGAATAAAACATCGGTAGTGAGGTGTCTGAGAGTCTAGAAGGGAATTTTTTTGTGTGTCAGTCGGAAGCATTTTGGAATCCAGACGTTCTTCAAGCAAGGTGACGTCTACTACGAAGTAAAAAGTCGGGTATACAGAGCAAAGTTTGGACTTATTATCCATTTAATAAAGCAAACATCTAACAATACAAACGCGTGACATACTGAACATGAATTTTCTGTCTCGGCCGTCTCCTACTTGTCTGAGGCATTCCCAAAGAGAGATTCTTGAATTCTTGTCAAGTCCAAGACACGGAAGGGGTGTGGTGCACTTCGAGGAATTACTGACGATGACATAAACACATCGAATGGAAATCTTTCGTTTTTGCACGACCTCCAGGAGTACCTCAAACATAAAATGACAAAAAACAAAACCAGAACGCTTCAACTAATAACTACGACAACCTATGTGAACGCCATATATTTGGCACTGCTGTGAAAGTACCTCCCTAGTTTATTAGACACGCCTGTCCTCTTACACAATCTTTTAGTCGCCTAAGCAACTAGACACAACAAATTAAACAAAATAGTTTCTAAAATTCCAAATATTCTACACAGCTTTTGTGTTGTGCTACGTATATATTGATGTTATCGTTGTTGTCGCTTTCGGCCTGAAGACTGGTTTGATGCAGTTCTCCTCAATGGTCTATCCTTTGTTGTGTCTTCATCTCTGCACAATTGCTGCAAGCTGCCTGCAATTTAACTTGCTCAGTAGAGTCAATCAAATCTCGGTCTCCTCCTGCAATAGCGGCCCCCACCCCTAACCCCATCACCAGTTCACCAACTGAACCACCACCAGATGTCTCAGGATGTGTCGTCTCACCCTCTCTTTCCTTTTATACACATTGTGCTATACGTTTATTTTCAACCTCATTTATTTTCGACGCCTGTACTTAACTTACCCAGCCTACCCACGTAAACCTCATCATTCTTTCGATCACCTCTTTCCACAAGTTTCCATTCTCTTCCTCTCCGCATGGTTTATCGACCACGTTTCCCTTCAATATCAGGCTACACAGACGCCTTCAGGAAAGACTTCCTAACATGTAGAACTGATATTAGATCTTAACGAATTTCTATTTTTCAGAAATTCCTTTCTTGCTTTTGCCTGTTTGCAGTTTATGTCCTTTCTACTTCGGCCATAATCAGTTATTTTGCTACCTAGACAGCACAACTTATCTACAGCCTTTGTGTCTCGTTTCCTAGACTAATTACATCATAATCACCTCATTTAATTCGGTTACATTCCGTTACCGTTAAATTACTTTTGTTGATGTTTATCTTTCATTCTCTTTTCAACACACTTCCCATCACGTTCGGGTGAACTTTCAAGTCCTTTGCGTCTGTAACAAATTGTAACGCTATTGTCAAAGCTCGATATTTATATTTCTTCTCCATGTGCTTTAATTCCTTCATAATTTCCTTTATTGCTCGCTCCATGCATAGGTTGAGCAACCTGGGGAACAGCCTTCATCACCGGTCACTTCCATCGTAATTTCTGTCATCCTCTCATGTCCCTCGACTCTTATAACCGTAGCATGCTCTCTGTGATAGCTGTAAGTAGCCCTCGTACATCCTGGATTTTATGCCCAATAACTTCAGAAGTTGAAAGGCTTAGCCCATCAACACCGTCAAAAGCTTTTTTCAAACCTACAAATGCCGTAAATGTGGGTTTGCCTGTTCCCGCATATTTTCTAAGATACATCATACGATCAGTATTGTTTCACGCGTTTCTACGTTTGTCAAGGACTCAGACTGTTACTGTCCGAGATCTACTTCCAGCGCTCACTCCGTCCTTCTTGTATATGGTTCGTGTTAGTAGTTTACAACCATGTATTAATAAACTGATGGTTTGGATATTATACATAACAGAACAACTTCTCCTGGTATTCGAATAATTACAGTGTTTTGAAGTATGTGAGTATTTCACGTATCCGACAAACAAATCCTGTCACGTGGAACCGTTTTGTCATGGGTGGTGTTTCCATATACCTTACAAGGGAACCTCCCCATCGCACACCCCTCAGATTTAGTTACAAGTTGGCACAGTCGATAGGCCTTGAAAAACTGAACACAGATTAATCGAGAAAACAGGAAGAAGTTGTGTGGAAGTATGAAAAAATAAGCAAAATACACAAACTGAGTAGTCCATGCGCAAGATATGCAACATCAAGGAGAGTGTGAGCTTAGGAGCGCCGTGGTCCCGTGGTTAGCGTGAGCAGCTACGGAATGAGAGGTCCTTCGTTCAAGTCTTCCCTCGAGTGAAAAGTTTAATTTTTATTTTCAGTTTATGTGGCAAACTCTTATGTTTTCATCACTTTTTTGGGAGTGATTATCACATCCACAAGAAAACCTAAACCGGGCAAGGTAGAAGAATCGTTTTACCCATTCGCCAAGTGTACAAGTTAGGTGGGTCGACAAGATATTCCTGTCATGTGACGCACATGCCGTCACCAGTGTCCTATAGAATAGATCAGACGTGTTTTCCTGTGGAGGAATCGGTTGACCTATGACCTTGCGATCAAATGTTTTCGGTTCCCATTGGAGAGGCACGTCCTTTTGTCTACTAATCGCACGGTTTTGCGGTGCGGTCGCAAAACACAGACACTAACCTTATTACAGTGAAAAGAGACGTCAATGAACGAACGGACAGATCATAACTTTGCGAAAATGAAGATAGTATACTTTTCACTCGAGGCAAGACTTGAACCAAGGACCTATCTTTCCGCAGCTGCTCACGCTAACTACGGGACCACGGCGCTCTTGAGCTCACACTCTCCATGATGTTGCCTATCTTGCACATGGACTATTCAGTTTGTATATTTTGCTTATTTTTTCATAGTTCCACACAACTTCTGCCTGTTTTCTCGATTGTTCTGTGTCCAATTTTTCAAGGCCTATCCACTGTGCCAACCTATAACTAAATCTGAGAGGGGTGCGATGGGGAGGCTCCCTTGTTAGTAATTCCAATGGAATATCCTCAACTCCAGATGTTTCGTTTCGGTATTCTATTGAATTCTTATCATAGTGTCGCCCGCCCACCTCACATTCATCCATTTCTCTTCTCTTTGCATATTGCTGTCTTCAGCTTTCATTTTTCTATAGCCGTTGCATTTATTCATTCGCACTTGCAGCAGTCCTTCTTTATTTCTCTGCAATCGAAGCATCTACTACGCGTGCAGCTGCTCATTTTATTCCCCAAAACTTTTCTCCTCTCGCCGGAGGTTCGAGTCCTCCCTCGGGCATGGGTATGTGTGTTGTTCTTAGCATAAGTTAGTTTAAGTAGTGTGTATGTCTAGGGACCGAGACCTAAGCAATATGGTCCCTTCAGAAATCACACACATTAAAATAAAATTCTAGTTTTTCTATACACGGCAATATCTTTCCTATACTCATGCAAGCTTCATTTCTCCCTTAGCCACTCTTACTTTCAAATTTTGCAATTTTTTTTTTAAATTTGATGTTTAGACGTTTGTCTTTTGCCCCGAGTTCGGTCATTTTGCCTAGTAGGTCATCGGTCGTGTCCACTACGTCATCTCTCAAAGATACCCAGTAATCATGTTTTGTTATATTTTATCACCTAATCAGACAGTCATTGCCTAAGCTCCCTTTGAAACAATAATCTCTTAGAGCAATAATCAGTTCATCAGTTCTTTCAACTTATGCAGTACCAATCTCCTTAAGTTTTCACCTTCTCGGAATATACTGAGCGTTAGTCAGCATATCATAAGTGATAAATTATGGTGCGAGTCAACATCAACTCCTGCAAACGTCCAGATTAAAATCTCGTTTCTTGTTCTTTGAATTAACATAATGTAGTATTTCCGAAACCTTTCCCTGTCAGCATGGCTCTTCCGTGATTCTTAATTCAGATGACACATGACAATTGAATTTTCGTCTCCTTTAAAGTACTGAATGATTTCTTTCATCTCCTCATGTATTGACTTTTTTTTCCAAATTTCGTCATTTGTGGTGCTAATAAACATATATGTACTTATGATGGGTAGTTGATAGGTGACACAGCGAAACATACACCTAGCCGAGTTGAGGTAGTTGACACAGAAAGCCATACAACAGGAATAATCACAGTGTAGAGGAATTTGTGGAGAGGTTAGACTAACATATGGTTCCAGAAGAGGGGAAGCGCCACTTTCAGTGGTCGGACGGTCAAACGACTAGATGACTGCTTGATCTGCCCTTTCAGTGTTAACAAACACGTCATTGCTATGTTGGTACCGCAAACGGTAGAAGGCAAGAGGAATCAACAACCGCTGTATTTCGCAAAGGTTTGCTCCTCTACAACATGGTAATGATGATGACACACAGAAACGTAAGAAATTCGTATGGTATATCAGTTCCAATTCAGATCTCCGGGCGGGAGCTACTCAAGAGGATAATCTTATCAGGAAAACTGGCGTTATACGGCTCGCAGCATGGAATATTGAATCCCTTAATCGAGTAGGTAGGTTAGAGAATTTAAAAAAGATAAACTGATAAGTTGAAATTAGATACACTAGGAATTTGTGAAGTGCATTGGCAGAAAAGAAGAACTTCTGCTCAGGCGAATAGAGTGTTACAAATACAAAATCAAAGTTAATGTAGCAGCAGGACGGATAATGAATCAGAAAATATGAATGCGGGTGAGTCAATATGAGCAGCACAGTGAACGCATTTTAATAGTAAAGACAAACTTGAAGTCAGCGCCCACCTCAGCTGTTCAGGATTATATCCTCAGTACCTTCGAATATGGTGAAAAAATTGACTGAATGTTTGATGAAAAAAGAAATTATTCGGGTACATAATAGTAGAGAAAATTTATTGATGATAAGGGACTGGAATAATAGAAGAATTCAATTAAACATTCATGTCCCTTGTGCATTAAAATTGCACAAAGCCAGGAAATTAAGGAGAAATAACTTGATAGTTCGAAAAAACCAGAGATTGTTAACAGTTTCTAAGAGAGCACTGGATGACGATTTACTGAAATAGATCACTGTTGGTGACTCGACACATATTGCTTAGTCGGACAAGTCTCGTTGTAAATCGTATCAAGTGGATGGACGTGTACGAGTATGGCGACAAAGTCATGAATCCATGGACCCTGCATGTCAGCAGGGGACTGTTCAAGCTGGTGGGGGCTCTGTAATGGTGTAGGGCGCGTGCATTTGGAATCGTATGGGACCCCTGATACGTATAGATACGACTGTAACAGGTGACACGTACGGAAGCATCCTATCTGATTACCTGCATCCACTCATGTCCCTTGTGCATTCCTACGGACTTAGGCAATTCCATCAGGACAATACAACACCCCACACGTCCAGAATTGCTACAGAGTGGCTCCAAGAACACTCTTCTTAGTTTAAACACTTCCTCTGGCCACCAAACGCCCCAGAAATGAGCATTATTGAGCATATTTGGGTTGCCTTGCACCGGGCTGATCAGAAGATGTCTCCACCCTCTCTTACTCTTACGGATTCATGGACAGCCCTTCAGGATACATGGTGTCAGTTCCCTCCAGCACTACTTCAGACCTTAGTCGAGTCCATCACACGTCGCGTTGCGACACTTCCGTGTACTCGCGGGGGACCTACACGATATCAGGCAAGTGTACCAGTTTCTTTGACTCTTCAGTGAACGAGACAGGCAGAAACTGAGAACTGGCGAAGCAAGAAGAGATCATTGGAAAGAAAACAAGAAACTGGTTGAATATTAGGACCTCCGATGGAAGCTATTACTAAGCAAAGAAGGTAAAGCTGAGTAATGGAATGCATATTTAGGACTATAGAAGAAAATTATCAGTGAACCACAGACATTTCCGGGGTAGTGAGGCCTGCATGCCTCAAAGATACAGAAAACCGTACCGTAGATGCAACCAGAAGGAAGGGCTTTCTGTTGTGAGGCCAGACTATCCTGTGGTTCAGGATTGTTCACTGGTTGCAGGGCAACGGTCTGGATCACTGACTTATTTGGCCTTGTAACATCAGCCAACATGGCATTACTGTGCTGGTACTGCGAACAGCTAAGAGCAAGATGAAACTACAACCGTCTCTTGTCTCCAAATTGCAGGTCGCTCTACTGTTCCTGGTATATCTTGATGATGATGGCATCATCTTGAATAATATACCTCCGTCCTGATACATGGGCGGGGCATCAGAAAGGAACAAAACTTTATTATACGGGTCAGAGCGTAAAATGTTAGATATCTTAATCAGGTAAATAAGGTTTGTTATTTTGAAGTTAGGTACAGTGGGAATTACTGAAGTGCGGTTGCAAGAAGAGCGGGATTCCTGGTCAGGTCAGTAAGGGTCCTCAACAGCAAATTAACTAAGGCTAAACCGGGAGCTGCCCTAATAATGAATAATATAATACGAATGCGGGTAAGCCACGACCAACAGCACGCTGCACACATTACCTCATTCAAGAGACACGCGAAGCTAAACACCCACAATAATAGTAGGGTCTACAAGTTGGTATGCCAAATTGCTCTATATATAATGAAGATAACGAAAGATTATACGATGAGATGAAGTAAATTGATCAGATAGATAAGGGATGCGTAAATTTTATTGAAATGATTAGCTGAAATTTGGTGGTAGGAAAAGGAAGAGAAAGACAAATGGTAGGAGAACAAGGATCAGCAAAAGGAATGAATGGGGAAGTCACCAACTAGAATTTTACACACAGCATAATTTAATCATTCCTAACACTTAGTTTACGAATCGAGAATTAGGTTTGTATAAGTGGAAGGAATCAGGAGACACTGAAAGGTTGGTTCAAAGGGCTCTGAGCACTATGGGACTCAACTGCTGAGGTCATTAGTCCCCTAGAACTTAGAACTAGTTAAACCTAACTAACCTAAGGACATCACAAACATCCATGCCCGAGGCAGGATTCGAACCTGCGACCGTAGCGGTCTTGCCGTTTCAGACTGCAGCGCCTTTAACCGCACGGCCACTTCGGCCGGCACACTGAAAGGTTTCAGAATGGTTACATAATAGTAAGACAGAGATTTCAGACCCATATTTTAAACTGTAAGACATAACCCGGGGCTGGCTTGGATTCTGACCATAATTTATTGGCCATGAACTATAGATTAAGACTGAATAATTTGCAGAAAAGTAGGAAATCGAAAAGGTGGGCCCTGGATTGTTAGGAAGAACAAGAGGTTGTTGAGAGTTTCAGACGAAGCATTAGGCGATCTTTTACTGCAAAACGGGACAGGCGTACAATAGAAGACGAATGGGTATTTTTGAAAGATGGAGTACGGATGGAAGCAGATCATTTAAGTGAAAAGAAAAGATCTAGTTGACATCCCTGGACAACAAAGAAGACATTTAATGTAATTGACGAATGTAATAAATAAAAAATACAGAAAACAAACCAGGTAAAAGGGTAAACAGACGTCTAAGAAAGTGCTATTGTTAATCGGGGACGTCTAGACGATAAATGCGAGGTTGTAGAGACATCACTCGGTTTCTTCAGTTCTACTGGAAGCCTACTGAAGAAAACCCAGCTAAATACTGCGCACCTTTCCATAAAGTGCTTGTGGAAATGTTGTCCAATATCTCATTGTTTTTGCGCCCAGTGTTCACTGGGTGGGTGTTGCAGTTTCTTCTGAATGAGTCAGTATTGTCAACAACGAAACCCACGATGAAATGTATGTACAGGGACGGCAGGGATAGAATTCCGAGACACCTGAACAACGGCCTAGACGAATTTCACGGACTGACATCGCAGATCAGTCTGACGCCCGTGTGTGGACAAAGAATATTATTGGCAAGTGCAAAGAGATGCCCCAAAATGTAACACCATACGAGACGATAGAGCGAAAGCCTGCAAAGGTATCGAACCTTCATATTCCTGTGTCGCAGACAGTGGGTATCATTCTTATTGTGAAGGTAGAAGCGTTCAGTTTCTCCACAATGTCTTCGAGCGCCATATTTCCAAGACAGTCTTTCATTTATCCTTAGTCCCATGAATGGAAAACGACTGTTCGAGCACTACAGTCAGTAAAGGCTCGCTTTTGCCAAGAGTTTCGTTTCAGAAACTATACATCGATTTTTGCTACAGTTAAGGGTTAATTTTTTCTCCTAAAGGCACATGCTGCTGGTATATTTACCCCATTAACTACATAATTTATAATACGTTCAAGGTCTGTCACAAAATACTTATGTCATCACCAAAGAGAATAATGTCTGTATGATGTACCGTGATTAGTGGTAGATAATTGATGCATATGAAGAAAAGCAACTGGCCCAGACCAAAAACCTGTAGCACCCACGCTTCCTCCATTTTGCATGATCCCAGTCCGATTCAAATCTGTTCTCTGTTTTTCGACACTGGTGTACAACTTCCTGATTACTAGTTCCCAAATGTGAAGTGAACAACTGTTAAGCTACTACCATAATAACTGAATGTTCCAGAATATGCAAAGGTATTGTGTGGTTCACACAATCAATTTTTTTTGTCAATCACAGCAAACACTTACTTTAATGCTGATATTTGATTTATAGGTAAAAGGTCGTTGTCGAAGACATAACTGATTGCCAAACTTTCGTCTGCCAATGCTGGAGAGATCATCAGTGACTATAACGAATCAGGAAGCTGTTATAGGCTCAGAAAAGCTCAGAAAGCCGAACTGTTTACATTTATCTGTGGCGTCTCTGTACGCCCGACCAGGAAACCAAATTCATTTCTCTGACACTGGAATTAACAGGATCTAAAAATTACTACGCTAGAATATACAGACAGGGCAAATTCAAAAGCACAGAAACAATTTCAACAGAAAAGAAGAAAGGCTGAAATTAGATAAGTTGTAGGCCTTAGTGCTAAATAAAACTAAAAGCGCCATCTCTCCCCCACCACAAGTTCCATAGCGAAAGTAGGCCGCCTTCGCGATCTTGGGCAGAGTTATGATGATGTCACCAGCCGACCGCTGCGCGCGTACGTAAACAGTTCGGCTTACTGAGCTTGTTGGAGCTTGTAACAGCGTTTTTACTCTTCAAAGTCTCTGGTGATGTCTCCAGCATTGGAAGACAAAACATTACGCAGAGAATCATGACTTACACCACAAGCTAGTGCCCATAAATCAAATATCAGCAATAACGTAAACACCTAACGTGAAAGTCTGCGCTCTTAAAGAATACTTACTGTTCTCTGTCTAATGTTAGGCCATGCTAGCACCTCACAAACGAAAAGTAAATAGCATTTTGATTGGAGACTCGATTCCTGAACCTAGCCAGACATTCTCCCAGCAAATTACGTGCTCTGAGATGTACCACTACTCTGATATGCATTTCTTCCTCAAAACCTTTTTAAAACATTCGTAGCATAGAAATTATCCTGGAATTGTCTATCTTATCTCTTTCACCCTTTCATTTAAGCGGTTTCAGTAACAGGTATTTCAGTCTGTCAGAAAACTGACGACACCTTGCAAAGGCGACTGACTACAGAATTAGAACATGGTTCACTGATCTTCATTATTTTATTTGAAATCTCTTCATACCCAAGGGAGTCCTTACTTTTTAAGGATGAAATAACTGATTAAGTTTCCTCTTTGCTTGTTTCCTTCTGCTGTAGGAGATGTAGTTATTTCGGAAACCCCGGTTTGCAAGAGCCCTATTTATGTACCTGTACCAATAAAATTGTAATTTAACTTGTTGGCTATTGACAAGAAGTGGCGATTAAATATACCGAGCAACTCTGGCGGATCACTAGTAGTTTCGTTCTCACACAACACACGAAAGAGATGTAATAGATTGTGCACTCACATTATGCCATGACACCTCTTTCGTAATTGACCATACAGTTCTCATTTCGTTCTCAGAGATTTTTATTTTCCTGTTGTAATGCTTGGTTAGGCTGGCTAATGACATTGCTCAGCACTTTTCAGTACTGACTGCAGTAAATTTCTATTACCAAGTTCCGGCTATCCTTCGTATTGCTACATGCTTATTGATACAGCGTAACTGCCTCCAACTTTTTCATTGTGAAAAAGCTATCACAGAACGGATAAAGGTTACTTGTCGTTCAAATAGTATGTATCGTAGATTTATTGCCAAGTCAGCCCATTCAGGAATTGCTACAAATGTCTTTATGAATTGCTACAAATGTCGGCACTGAACTGGACTCATCTCTCTAAATCTTTTATTTACTATTTTGAAATATGAGTCTGCCTTGATTCCTTTCGGTATTAGTATCAGTGCGTCATAATATAACAGGATGTTACTATTTTCCTCACGCTGTGCCCACCAACTAGAGAACAATCTATAAAGATATTTTCTATGATGGCGGTGTTGTTTCCCTGAACTATGGTTGGAAATTGTGCTACCTGTAACAGGCTGTAAGGTCTAAGTATTTCGATTAAAGTTCTCTTTTCTGGAGTATCAGTCATAAAGTTTATATTGAAATCTCCAAACTAAATTAACCTCATGGTTTTCTTACGAACCGAAACTGCTACAGCGTCAATTATGGAGGGGAGAACTCTATTGCCCGAACTGGCGGCTCTGAGTCTTAGAGGTCAACAATGAAAAAGTTTTTTCTTAAAACTTCGAGGCGTAGAGGTCTACAAGGAGAAGGCTTTTTCTTAAAAATTCGAACTCCCCTGCATACCGTTCAAATATATGGTACTTACAATGATTTTACATGTGAACTTTCTTGAATAAGAAATTATTTTTTGTATAAATGGCCACCCCTTCCTTCTGCAACGAATTCCTTGCTAGGAAATCAGATCAAGTGAACCATTCGAAATGTAGCCTTAGTATTTCTTCGGTATATAAATGATGATCTGCAATGCTGTATGGCTATCTGTCAGACTTTTGATGCTATTAGTTAAAGACTTTTGTGGCAGCATAATTCACCCCCTTCTGAGGCAAAGTTAGATTTAACCTTGAGTAGCGAAGATCATCCTTTCTCCTAGTGTTGTAGCCATGTACACTGCTGGTACTTTTGAATTCGTTTGGATTGTTAATAACAAATTTCATACGTGATTATATACAGGGTGTTACAGAAAGGTACGGCCAAACTTTCAGGAAACATTCCTCACACACAAATAAAGAAAAGATGTTATGTGGAGATGTGTTCAGAAACGCTTAATTTCCATGTTAGAGCTCATTTTAGTTTCGTCTACCTACGCTCAATGGAGCGCGATATCATGATTTCATACGGGATACTCTACCTGTGCTGCTAGAACATGTGTCTTTACAAGTACGACACAACATGTGGTTCATGTACGATGGAGCTCCTGCACATTTCAGTCGAAGTGTTCGTACGCTTCTCAACAACAGATTCGGTGACCGATGGATTGGTAGAGGCGGACCAATCCCATGGCCTCCACGCTCTCCTGACCTCAACCTTCTTGACTTACATTTATGGGGGCATTTGAAAGCTCTTGTCTACGCAACCCCGGTACCAAATGTGGAAACTCTTCGTGCTCGTCTTGTGGACGGCTGTGATACAATACGCCATTCTCCAGGGCTGCATCAGCGCATCAGGGATTCCATGCGACGGAGGGTGGATGCATGTATCCTCGCTAACGGAGGACATTTTGAACATTTCCTGTAACAAAGTGTTTGAAGTCACGCTGGTACGTTCTGTTGCTTTGTGTTTCCATTCCATGATTAATGTGATTTGAAGAGAAGTAATAAAATGATCTCTAACACGGAAAGTAAGCGCTTCCGGACACATGTCCACATAACATATTTTCTTTCTTTGTGTGTGAGGAATGTTTCGTGAAAGTTTGGCCGTACCTTTTTGTAACACCCTGTATATTGTGAGGCTACAGTAAAGATCCCCAGCTCTTTAAATAAGTGTCTGCAAGACGATCTTGGATGAGCTCCAGCAATTATTGTGATTGCGCGCTTTTGTGCAATGAACACCCTTTTACTCAATGATGAGTTACCCCAGAATATGGTGCCATAAGAAAGTAAAGAATGAAAATAGGCGTGGTAAGCTAATTTACTGAGATGTATATCGCCAAAATTTGCAATGACCCTAATAGCATAAGTAGCTGAACTCAAACGTTTCAGCAGACCTTCAGTGTGTTGTTTCCAGTTCAAATCCTTATCAATGTATGTCATATACCAGTTCAGCTGCAATCACTCCACAGATTTTTATATTGGTATGACCACCAACCATAGGTCCACCAGGATGAACAGCAACCGCCAAAGTATGGCCAAGAGCACCCTGTGGCACAGCATGTAGCTGAACATAATATGTGTGACGTCAATGGCTGTTTCATAGCTGGGCCATCTGGAGTCTCCTCTCCACCACCAGCTTCTCTGAGCTGTGAAATTCAGGTTCTCCGCTTCCGAAATCGTCCTGGGCTCAACCTACGGTAACCTACTATCTGCACACCCTCCACCCAACAATTTCCACCCTCTCTATCCTAGCACCTCCACCCTATTCACAGCCCCTCACCCTCTTTGTGTGCTGCCTTGTGTCAGCACGCCTGCCTGTCTTTTCGCTGCTCCACTCCTTTTCCTCTCCCTGTTCCCCCTCCCTCCCCACCTCCCTAGCCCCACAACCCCCCTACGTTGCTCCTGTTGGCAGTCTTGTCACACCTCCTTCTAGTTCCTGCATCCTCCGCCAGACAGTGCTCTTCTCATCTCCCACCTGTACCCTGCTATCCCTTCCCTACCCCACTGCCTCTGCATAACAGTTGCATTCTGGTCCAAGCTCACAGAGATACAAGTGTACATGAAATGTGCTTGCTTGGGTATGTGTGAATGTGTATCAGTTTCCTTTTCTGAAGAAAGTTCTGGCTGAAAGCTAAATGTGCGACATCTTTTCGTTGTCTCTGACTGTAACACAGCATGTTTTCTTTACAGTGAGTAGCCATCTGTCTTTTTGCCTACATTGTTGATATTCCAACATAGAGTTTCCATGATAGTTCTACAGCTGACTGGAATGGGTAATATAGGCCAATAATTATACTTTGTCCAACCAGTAAATTCCAAGACTGAGCTTATTCCTTAAGTATAAATGAAGCCAACCGAGAAACTACTGTGGCAGCTTCAGCTGGCAACTTCAAATAACAGGTTTATATTCGAACAGTCGGTTTTGAGCAGGCAACTTTAAGTAGACGACGTGTGGCTGAAATGAGTCAGCGTTTCTGAGTCATCAATCGCATTGAAACAACGATCTCAACATCTTTAAATCAAGAGTTCAAGACATTCACCAGAATGTTGTGAAGAAGAGAAAATTGTGTGCAATGTTTGTCCCGCTCACCTTCACTCCTGAACAAAAACTACGACACGAGACTGGGTGCTATCGGTACAAATCAACCACTAAACGTCGGAGTGCACATATTCACGAGAAGGGTCGACGCTTTCACAACATATTAGACGCTCAAGCCAGAATGACGAGCGAGTTGAGCAACATTCCATAGGACTATCGTGACAGTTTCACGTTGTTGTATAAACGCTGCGCTTTACTCACGTGGGGAGAGACTATGTAAAACACCTGAAGCATTAAAACCACCAACTTAAGTCTTTCTGTTCTCTATTAATCCAGTCTTGAAACTTCGTGGACTGGTAAAGTATGCATATTTCCGACTTCTCTTGATGAAAACTGAAATTATCTGCCCTTTTTCTCAATCGCTTTCTCCCCTTCGTTGTTCCAGTGACATAGGAGAATCTTCTTGCAGAAGGTGAAAAGGTTGTTTCGCATAAACAGTGTAGAATCTCATGCTTATCTCATCCAGTCCAGATGCATTTCCCTTTTGAGCGATTTTAGTTATGTCTGTTTCCCTAACAATTATCTCAGTATCTGTCATTTCAGAGTTCGTTCGATGAATGAGAAGGGAAAGTACATTACGACCTTTCACAGTGAAACAATTTCGAAAGACCTAATTCAGTACATCAATGTTATCTCTCTCACTTTGCTCATTGGTGCCAGTATTATCGCTGAGCAACTAAATAGATGTTTTCCATTCACATAGAGACTTTACATACGACCAAAACTTCTCAGGATTTGAAGTAAGATCAGTTACATTGCTCTCTCTATTCATTTGGCTTCTTTCTTTTTTTGTTTGTCAGTGCCACTTTGACCTCGCTTAAATCTGCGATGGAGCTTTCTTCGCTTTTGCAGCATCTTTCTGGCACGGCTGTCGCACCACAGCGGAACATTTCCATCCCACACAACTTTGCTCGGAACTTAATTATTTAAGGCATATTTAGCGTTTTTTTTAATGTGGTCTATTTTTGAACTGTGTATTCGTTCTCGGAGCAGAATATTTGATTTTAACTATGCATATATTCGTGAATTTGATTCCTGCCACTATTACTAGAGAAAAATATTTTCCTACCTTTCTTAACATTTTTATATAATTCCCGTAATTGTTGACACTTTTCAGCGTTGTGATCGTTGACGGTTTCCTCTACATTAGCTGTTTCGAAAAATTCGTGTGTGTCTAATAGAGCAACGACATTGTCCTCGGTCCCATGACTATCTACTCGAAGCAGTTTTCATACAAGACATTCAAAACAGCCTCACACAAAACCATAGCTCCCACAAGTTTTAATCTTAAGAACTGCGGCTGCATCATTGTGAAATGGAGAGCTCCCAAAATTACAGTAGTATGATCAGGAAACTTACTAGATTATACAAGAGTTCTCTAATGCGCTCTTCCCCTATGGCTCCTATGGTATATTGTCTCTAAAAGCATTCAGTTAACATGTCTGACCCACCTTTGATACTTCGTCCGGATTTGGATTCCGGAATATCATCACTAAATATCATAGACTTCTTTACAGCTCTAAATATGCCGCTACCACTGGCATCTAACCGATACTTTCCCAGTATATTCCAGTCTGAATTTAGTATTTATGTGAAACTAGTGGAGATATCCCAAGTTGCCCAGTTATTTATTTACAGCCCTGCCTCCAACTCCATACCACCCACCGCCTGCCCTTGTGCTTAATGCATTTAACGTCATATGTCCTGAACTATGTGTCGTACAGCGATATAATATTTTAGATACATTCAGAGGCATATGTGGATACTGTCTGCGGAATTTATTGCAGATTAGTTAGTACCAAAGAAGTAACAAATTTAAACGCTATGCATGATGCGAAAGTTTTTCACTCATTTCATTGTTTATTTCCTCATTGTTCATGAATTGCATGTCGTATAATGACATAATTTTGCAGTTACTTCAGTGCTATACGTGCATTTGCTAATAAAATGTGTCGCGAATATAATTAGCAGTAAGAAGTTATAAATTATATCTTCATATCTCAGACACTGATTTTTCTGCATGTACACTGAAAAAGTAGTAAGTGATAAACACGTTTCGTTTCATCACTTTGCAGTGGCTGTCAGCTGGGAATCCAAGCATCACGCTCTACGCTTCTTTTTCACTCCACACCTAAGACAGGTAGGCGGTCCTTATTGCTACATTAACCTGTTGCATAACAGTAAGTTATATGTGTACCAAGTTTGGTTGAAATCGGTCCAGTGGCTTAGGAGGAGATATGGAACACACACACATTTTTATAATGTGTACGGATTCGTTTCCGATATTTGCATGGTTTCTGTTCATGACATTATGAGGACGCTACTACCTTTAATGAGTTAGACTGATTTTGAGACATTATTGCTACACTACTGGCCACTAAAATTGGTACACCAAGAAGAAATGCAGATCACAAACGGGTGTTCATTGGACAAATATATTATAGTAGAACTGACATGTGGTTATATTTTAACGCAATTTGGGTGCATAGATCCTGAGAAATCAGTACCCAGAACAACCACCTCTGGCCATAATAACGGCCTTGATACACCTGGGCATTGAGTCAAACAGAGCTTTGATGGCGTGTACAGGGACAGTTCCCCACGCAGCTTCAACACGATACCACAGTTCATCAAGAGTAGTGACTGGCGTATTGTGACGAGCCAGTTACTCGGCCACTATTGACCAGACGTTTTCAATTGGTGAGAGGTCTGGAAAATGTGCCGGCCAGGTTAGCAGTCGAACATTTTCTGCATCCAGAAAGGCCCGTACAGGACCTGCAACATGTGATCGTGCATTATCCTGCTGAAATGTAGGTTTCGCAGGGATCGAATGAAGGGTAGAGCCACGGGTCGTAACACATCTGAAATGTAACGTCCACTGTTCGAAGTGCCGTCAATGCGAACAAGAGGTGACCGAGACGTGTAACCAATGGCACCCCATACCATCACGCCGGGTGATACGCCAGTATGGCGATGACGAATACACGCTTGCAATGTGCGTTCGCCGCGATGTCGCCAAACACAGATGCGACCATCGTGGTGCTGTAAAGTGGATTCATCCGAAAAAATGACGTTTTGCCATTCGTGCACCCAGCTTCGTCGTTGAGTACACCATCGCAGGCGCTCCTGTCTGTGATGGAGCGAAGGGTAACCGCAGCCATGGTCTCCGAACTGATAGTCCATGCTGCTACAAACGTCGTCGAACTGTTCGTGCAGGTGGTTGTTATCTTGCAAACGTCCCCATCTGTTGACTCAAGGATCGAGACGTGGCTGCACGATCCGTTACAGCCGAGCGGGTAAGATGCTTGTCATCTCGACTGCTAGTGATACTCGGCGGTTGGGATCCAGCACGGCGTTCCGTATTACCTTCCTGAACCCACCGATTCCATATTCCGCTAACAGTCATTGTATCTCGGCCAACGCGAGCATCAATGTCGCGATACGATAAACCGCAATCGCGATAGGCTACAATCCGACCTTTATCAAAGTCGGAAACGTGATGGTATGCGTTTCTCCTCCTTACACGAGGCATGACGACAACGTTTCACCAGGCAACGCCGGTCAACTGCTGTTTTTGTATCAGAAATCGGTTGGAAACTTTGGTTCAAATGGCTCTGAGCACTGTGGGACTTAACTTCTGAGGTCATCAGTCTCCTAGAACTTAGAACTACTTAAACCTAACTATCCTAGAGACATCACACACATCCATGCCCAAAGCAGGATTCGAACCTGCGACCGTAGCGGTCGCGCGGTTCCAGACTATAGCGCGTAGAACCGCTCGGCTACGACGGCCGGCGGTTGGAAACTTTCCTCATGTCAGCAAGTGGTAGGTGTCGCTACCGGCGCCAACCTTGTGTGAATGCTCTGAAAAGCTAATCATTTGCATATCACAGCATCTTCTTCCTGTCGGTTAAATTTCGCGTATGTAACACGTCATCTTCGTGGTGTAGCAATTTTAATGGCCAGTAGTGTATTAGTCCTGCAGTTTACTAATACAACAACAATATTTTCTCTTTATGATCAGCAAAGACATAAGTTCTGTTTCAAAAGTAACTGGGAGAATCTTTATTCTATTACAATAGGCAGTTTATTGTTGACCTTGTGAAGGAGCTCTAACCTGAAAAGCCACCCTATTCATGTCACATGTAGTCTGCTGGCAGAAGAGCATATCCTTTGGGTCGTACACGCATGACAATTTAATGGTCCCCATATTTCTACAGTCACAACGGAAGACAGGTCAGTTATCCAAACTCTTGTCTCTGCAGCTACTGAAAAGACTGAGGCCCCTCTTCAGAAATCATATGTTGACTCTGTTCCCACTGTACAGCTCTCTGTATTATTGATAATCACAACCCGTCCCAATGCAACAAGGTCCATGATTCAAGAAGATGACACGCATGCTAGAGAGATCATTTTTATGGTTGCAGTTAAAAACATAATATCAGAAATAATAATAATATCAGAAAAGACCATGAAAGCAAAATCGGAAAGACTGCTGGGTTAACAACTTTACCATGTTTCCGGATCTTTTCTTATAAACTGAAACTTGAGGAGTTATGGCACAGTAAAAGAACGAAGCGACTGTGTTCCCACCTGTTCAGGAAGTAAAGTCGTACTGACTCGTAGAAATCTTTCTGGCTGATGAGAGGCGTGAACTGGGGCAAAGCATTGTGCGATTTATACCCTGAAACATGCTTTCAGACACTGAATATTACCCGTTTATAATACGATTAGACTTTCGAACAGCAAAAGGATATGGCAAAGCTTACCCAAAACACAACAGTAGGGGGAAAGTTATTAGGAAGAAACTCATGTGAATGTTGAACATGAGAATCAGTTGCTAACCACATTCTTAACAGCTTCAAAATATTAAAAAAAATCGTACATTATAGGTCAGATCTGTGCAAGAGCCACTGCTTTTGTTGTCTGTTACCTGCGAAATAAGCTGAAAACCTTAAGCAGTGTGGTGAATGTGATGACTTATAATTAAGACGCCTATGCCGCAGGACATGTGGGAGAACTGCCTTAGCGTCAACTTATCAGAATCGCTGGAATTTTCTTACAAAAATAAATGCTAGCGTGCCAAAGATGTGCGGTGTGGCTCCTGGGCAAAATAAAACGTAAGTGGATGAATCATGTTTTCCATGATACCAAGATTAAAGATTCAAAC
The DNA here is from genome assembly GCF_023864345.2 of Schistocerca serialis cubense. Classification (NCBI taxonomy): domain Eukaryota; kingdom Metazoa; phylum Arthropoda; class Insecta; order Orthoptera; family Acrididae; genus Schistocerca; species Schistocerca serialis. The sequence goes on along the minus strand of NC_064642.1, from coordinate 795,808,714 downwards.
ACTGAGACAAAATATATGAGCCATAATTGCGGATCAACGGAAAAAAAGGTGTGAGGTAATGATTTCGTGGAGGCGAACTGCGTGACACCCGCTGTAACACAAAAGCAAATTAGACGTACAGGTTATCGACGGTGGCTTTGACCAAAGAGCGAGTCAGAATATCTAACATCCGTTCCGATCGTCATATCACAGAATTACAAAAGAAAAAAGTAACCTTAAAAACGATTTCGAAACACAGTCACGAGTGATAGAAGCTGTTTGTAAGTCGCTTGAATTTATATATGTTTAGCATAGAGACGAATTCCTATCTCCACGTGTTCTGAAGAAACTGAAAACGAGATAAAAGATCAAATATTCAAAGGATGTTATGAGAAGACACGATTTCAGTTAACATGAATGTTATCAAGTAAAGCTTGATTGCCTCATTTTGTTTGGATAGTTTGCAGCTTGCCCGCTGATGCACAAGTCAGGCTTCACACGGACTGTCCCGCCGTGCCATCCAGGTGAAGAGATTAGGGATATTGCTGTCAAGGTCGCAAGAAATCCTTCCTGGTCTTTCCTGAATCCATCTCCTCGCTCCTTCTGGTAGTTCGTTATAGTTGTGTATCTACCATGATACATTATGTATCCATGATGTACGGCCTCTTCTTGGCTGTCCTTTGGCCATCTAAGTTTGCTGTTCCTATATGATATTTTGGCTGCCAGCAAGATCAGTTTGTACAGTAGATACTTGTTATGTCATAGACCGGTGCGTTACTAGAATAGTTCCTGTACTGTTTTACAACATCTTGCTTACTGATAGGCTTTCAGACGACGTGGATTGCTCCTCATTCCCAGAAGGGTGCAGTGCTTTGGCACTGTCTGGGTGTGTTTATTGTGTGTATTGAACTGGGGACATAGAAATGACGGAGAGGCTTCGTCCCGCCGTAGCCCGCAGTGCTCCATAACCCCACCCCACCGCCGCCACACACTGAACAGGGCTATTGTGCTGTTCGGCCCCCAGTGCCCCCCCCCCCCCCCCCCCATCCCAGGAATGTCTCATACAAGACGAGTGTAACCCCAAATTGTGGTATCATTCTACAATTGTAACTGCAAACACGGTCAACACAAGGAGCTGCAAATCCAAATGATGAGCAACCCCAAATGTTTGTGTGGTAGAGTAATTATGGTGTACACGTACGTGGAGACAGTGTTTGCACACCAATCACCAACATAGTGGAATTGAGGTGGAATAAGGGGAACCAGCCTGCGTTCACCAAGGCAGGTGGAAAATCACCAAAAAACCATCCACAGGGTGGCCAGCACACCGCACCTCAACACTAATCCACTGAGCGGATTCGTGCTGGGGACAGGCACGCCTTCCCGCTCAGGAAGCAGCACATTAGACTGTGTGGCTAGCCGGGCAGGCAACCATTGTCTGGGTACTTTTCCAAGTCAGGACCAGGTGGTTGTAATGAAAAAATCCCTAGTCGCAGAGGGGTGGGCTGTAATTATCGTATGGAAGCGAAACTTGGTATATAAGCTAATGTGTTAATGTGAAGCCGATTTACGCTGAAAAAAGTTGTTCCAGAGTTGGCCACCAGATGCAAATCTGGCGCTATGAATGCAAAAGAGAGGCATCGATACGTATCCATATGTAATGGATTACAAATGGTATGTGGACAGAAAAGGTCGAGCAAATCATAAATGCGTAGTGGTGATTTTATTAGTAACTGATGCTTACATAATTTGTTCAGTAAGAGCACCAAAGACGTCAACGAGATGCCTCATTCGTAACACGACGAGATCAACAGTTGCACGCAACATTTTTGGTGGAATCTGAATAACATATTCCTGTATACTGGCCTTCAGGTTGGGTAGAGACAGAACGTGTCGATGGTAAACATGTTTTTTGTATATCCCCAGAAGCAGCCCGCATCTCGTGGTCGTGCGGTAGCGTTCTCGCTTCCCACGCCCGGGTTCCCGGGTTCGATTCCCGGCGGGGTCAGGGATTTTCTCTGCCTCGTGATGGCTGGGTGTTGTGTGCTGTCCTTAGGTTAGTTAGGTTTAAGTAGTTCTAAGTTCTAGGGGACTTATGACCACAGCAGTTGAGTCCCATCGTGCTCAGAGCCATTTGAACCATATATCCCCAGAAGCAAAAGTCACATGGACCCAAATCAGGTGATCTTGCAGGTCATGCATTTGGAAAACCCCTGGAGGTAATACATGCTTGGAAGGACACATTAAGCAGGTATTTCACTGGGCGAGCAACATGAGTTGTTGCTCCACCTTGCATGAAAACTGTGTTTTCCACGCAGTTGCTCTATTCCAAAGCAGGAATCACATGCTGTACAACAAAGGTCTCGTTCGTCACGGTACACATGACTGACCCCCTGGGAGTATTCTCTTCAAAGAAAACTTGGCTGAGAATAAAGGTGCTTGCGAATCCATACAGTACAGTGACATATGACGAGCGCAATGGCTCATCGTGCACAACGGGCGGTTCAACAGTACTCCAGATTCGGCAATTCTGTGTATTCACTGCACTCCGTTATGTGAAATTTGCCTCGTTTCTCCACAGAATATTTCTCAACAACTTCTCATTAACATCGATACGTGCCAGAATCTAAAGAGCAAATTCAGAACGTAGCTGTGGATTATGAAATTCCAGTTTCTGCGCCGTCTGGATCTTGTATGGATACAAGTGTAACACACACAGCAATAGTTCTGTTCTGTTGACCATGGTTATGGGCAACACTTCTGCTGACACGGGCACATGCTTCCCGTCAGTTACAGCTACGCCAACTCTGCAACAGCCTCCACATGGATAGGACGCCTTCGTATTCCACGTGTTACGCCAATCTCACTCATATTTCCGAACGGTATTATCATATTTTTTAAACTAATTCGTGACGTCGGGCGTCTCCCCAGGCTTTTCAGTCAGCGATATTCTGTCAATGCAGCGCTGAGATTGCTGCTGTTCGCGTAAAAGCTTCACTAACAGTGCACGATCCTTTTTCTTGGCAGCCATATTGTTCAGTCACGTTATGCTTTGTCATACACTGCACAGCGCCAGATTTGTGACTGGTTGCTACAGTTGGAATTATTCAGTTGTCCTTTTGTAAGCTTTTGTATGCTGTATGCTGTAAATATTTTTGGTTTAATTTTGCAGTCTTATCAGAGAAATACACGCATTTACAAAGTTTACAATGTTACAACAGTTGTCAAATGCATCTCGTCCTCAGAAAGTGAAATAATCCTAAATACGACAATGGTAAATTTTTACTAGAAGTTTCTTTACCAAATTATTCTTACGACTGTGTCATGATGTTGGCCAATACTGCGATAAATCATCCGATTCCGGTTCAGAGTTTGGTACTACTTAGAATGACAATCAAGTCTATGGAGGATGGTTAGTTTTGTGACAAGTTGACCAAAAGATTACCCAAGGTCGTTCGAGTTTACAGTGGACACAAGCTGGTGAACCAACAAGTTTATGCCTCTGCTCGCAATATTTACCTTAGCTGCTACGAGCTGTCGTCTGTATGGCTGCTCTCAACTTCTGAAATTCCTATAAAAACTAAATCAACCTTTGCTGATTTTTCCAGTAGAAACTCACCCTACGTTTCTCGTTATGCGAGAAACCGTGTACTCATCCGTAGTCTTGGAATATGGCGATATTCACGCACATGGATAGAGCAATGCGCATACTAAAATTCCCTCGGAGTCCTTGCAAGAACAATTAATTAACTGGCTGGTTCGTTTCTCCACAGTTGGAGCTCAACGACACAACAGCTAATATCTAGCTGAATGTAAACCGCAGTGAACGCAGGGTTCACACAGATTTCTCCTCTGCGCCGTACAGAGCATTAGGCGCCCCATTCTGCACTTGACACCAGTTGAGAGAAGAGGCCCCGAAAACTTCGCTCTTGTCTTTCTCGTAGCTGAACTGTCTCCCCACCTGATTTCTTTCATTCTCCACGTCACGGCTGTTTTCGACCAATAGGAGCGTTCTTCTCATTTTGTGGAAACTCTCTCTGACAATCGCAAGGGCCCTACCAGTAAAGTGCATCGAAATCTCGGCACTTTACTCCTTCCTAGTTCGTTTCCGCCAATCGGACTTTTTCTGCCCGCTCCAAATGCCTAAAAGTTACGTGCAGACATCACACGTGTACCACTCGCTGTTCACATGATCAACTGCGTCACTGTGTATAACTTTTATGAGGATATCGCGGAAACAAACACAGGTCAACCCCTAGCAGCAACGTCACATTTTCGTAGTTTTACCATTCAGCCTACTAATAACCATTTAAGTTTTGTAGAAAGAGACATAATGTCTGATGGGATAACCGCTCTTAGTGGTTTTACAATGTTATGAGGGTCATTCGAAAAGAAATGCACACAATTTTTTTTTTTAAATCAATCTTTTATTCTACATGTTTGAAAGTTTTGCAGTGTGTAGATACATCCTTTAGGAACAATATTTTCATTTCTCCACATAATTTCCATCCCTCTCAACTGCCTTATGCCATCTTGGAACCAGCGCCTGTATACCCACACGGTAAAATTCTGGACCAACCTGTTGGAGCCATTGTTTGGCAATGTGCACAAGGGATTCATCATCTTCAAACCTTGTTCCACGAAGAGAGTCTTTCAGTTTCCCGAAGAGATGATAGTCACATGGGGTCATGTCAGGACTGTAAGGCGGGTGTTTCACTTATGTCCATCCGAGGTTTGTGATCGCTTCCATCGTTTTTTGACTGACATATGGCTGTGCATCGTCGTGCAACAACAAAACATCCTGCTTTTGCCGCTGTGGTCGAACACGACTCAGTCGAGCTTGAAGCTTCTTCAGTGTCGTCATATGCATAAGAATTTATGGTGGTTCCACTTGGCATGATGTCCACAAGCAAGAGAGCCACTGTCAACATCCTGGGAGCTCACCTGACACAAAACTTTTTTAACGCCAACACTTTCAGCATTCTGCAAACCCTTCCTTCCCCTATCCCAACGCAGCGTGACAATTCGTTCACTGTGATGCGTCTGTCAGCAGTCACCAATTCGTTAACTCTCTGCACATTGTCTGCAGTGTGTGCAGCACGAGGCCTGCCGCTTTCCTCACGCAACCTGCTTGCCCACCGACTACCTGTACTGCGACTGAGAGCAGCATATCCATACACCTTTTACAACCTTTTGTGGATATTTCCCACTGTCTCGTTTTCTCAGCACAGGAATTCTATGACAGCACGTTGCTTCTGACGAACGTCAAGTGTATCAGCGATATTGAAGACATGCTGTGCCGGCACCACTCACGGGAACAGGTTGAACTAAGTTTGAAAACAAGCGGGAAGGATGTATCTACACACTGTAAAACTTTCACCTATGCAGAATGAAAACCGTATTTTTAAAAAAAATAGTGTGCTTTTCTTTTGGAGTGACCCTCGTACATAAAATGTTCAGTTTTAAACAATTATTTCGAATAAGAGTCTGTTATCATACAGTTTTTTCATTTAAGGCCTCATTAAGTAAGTATGTCACAAACGTTCTTTCCCACAAATCGGAATCGTAGGTCTTTACAGTACTGAATTCCATTAAGAATTTTTGATTGTCTTACAACACCGAATACAGTGATTTGTAGATGCGATGATAGATCTTGCGATGGATTGCCGGAACCACGGTTCTTGCTCGTGGATGGTAGTTAATGCCATTACCCTCAGGTGCGGACTGGCACACGGGAAGACATGCCACGATTTTCAGCTGGTTTCTTGGCTAGGTCATGCTCTTCCGCTTGACAGGCATCTCCGGTACGGGGTACATGGAATACAGTCGATAAAGCATTAATATACAAACACACAATAACGCTGTTTGCCTGAAAGAGGATGTATTAGTAAGTATATTGTCTTATGGATGCATGTAACAATTGCATGTTCTGTTCGTAGTGATAGTTTACAGTTCGTTCTGTTCATTTATTTCCTTTCTTTGCCTTTTGTTTGCCAGAGTGAAGTTCTGATATATGTACTGTTGTCGTTTCTTTCTGATTGCATCATGGCTGTTATTTGATTGCAATGACATTGCAGTTTACTTGCTGACATATTAATGTATCACTGTTAGCACTGGAAGAGCGTTAATAGCTTAGCGGGGACAGGTCTCTATGTTTTGAAATGCTTCGAGTACTGGGCGGTCACATGGCTCACTGCGACAATCTAGAGCAACGGTCGTCAAACTTTCTTGCCCAACAGCCAATACTGCTATGGTGGAGCGGAATCTCGGGCCCCATACGTACCGACCGATCTTCTTATTAATTCGTAACTCACATAACTGTTTGCTTGCAAAATAACAGTTATTTACTAACCCGTTTCACCCTTTTGGTGCATCATCCGATTATATAGTATTCCGCAAAGAAGCATTCGTCAAAAACCGTGGAGATACGGCGTGGACCTTAAACACACGGAGACGCGTTTAAAGTCCACGCCGTATCTCCACGGTTTTTGACGAATGCTTCTTCACAGAATACTGCACAATCTCATGATGCCCCAAAAGGATGAATAGCATGATCAAATAATCATTATTTTGCAAGCAAGACACTTACCTTTTTGAAATAATTCATAATGATTGCTGTACCAGACAGCTAATGGAGTGGAAATGGTTTTACATACATAAATTAGTATGCTATGAACCACCACTAGTGTAGGCTTCAGTAAAGGTACAAGAAGTTGTCCACCGACTAGAAAATGCTGATCTTTAAAAGTCGGCACATTTGGAAAAGTTCGTGACGAATGCTCTCTGTTTCAGACTACTGCCAACAACAGAAATCACAAAGTTGTGACGCTATAATTCCCTGGGGAAGTACTGCAGTGTTCTCTGTGTGACCGGATGATTAATTAATTAATGGAAATGGAAATGCCGTGTGGCTAGGGCCTCCCGTCGGGTAGACCGTTCAACTGGAGCAAGTCTTTCGAGTTGACGTCACTTCGGTGACTTGCGTGTCGATGGGGATGAAATGATGATGATAGGGACAACACAACACCCAGTTCCTCAACGGATAAAATCTCCAACCCAGCCGGGAATCGAACCCGGACCGTTGGGTATGACATTCCGTCGTGCTGACCACTCAGCTACCAGGGGTGACCAATTGATTAATAACAATAACTGTTTGTTGTTGTTGTTGTGGTCTTTAGTCCTGAGACTGGTTTGATGCAGCTCTCCATGCTACTCTACCCTGTGCTAGCTTCTTCATCTCCCAGTACCTACTGCAGCCTACACCCTTCTGAATCTGTTTAGTGTATTCATCTCTTGGTCTCCCTCTACGATTTTTACCCTCCACGCTGCCCTCCAATACTAAATTTGCGATCCCTCGATGTCTCAGAACATCTCATAACAACCGATCCCTTCTTCTAGTCAAGTTGTGCCACAAGCTCCTCTTCTCCCCAATTCTATTCAATACCTCCTCATTGGTTATGTGATCTACCCATCTAATCGTCAGCATTATTCTGTAGCACCACGTTTCGAAAGTTTATATTCTCTTCTTGTCTAAACTATTTATAGTCCACGTTTCACTTCCATACATGGCTACACTCCATACAAATACTTTCAGAAACGACTTCCTGACATTTAAATCTATACTCGATGTTAACAAATTTTTCCTCTTCAGAAACGCTTTCCTTGCCATTGCCATGCTACGTTTTATATCCTCTCTACTTCGAACATCATCAGTTATTTTGCTCCCCAAATAGCAAACCTCCTTTACTACTTTAAGTGTCTCATTTCCTAATCTAATTCCCTCAGCATCACCCGACTTAATTCGACTACATTCCATTATCCTCGTTTTGCTTTTGTTGATGTTCATCTTATACCCTCCTTTCAAGACACTGTCCATTCCGTTCAGCTGCTCTTCCAAGTTCTTTGCTGTCTCTGACAGAATTACAATGTCATTGGCGAACATTAAAGTTTTTATTTCTTCTCCATGTATTTTAATACCTACTCCAAATTTTTCTTTTGTTTCCTTTACTGCTTCCTCAATATACAGATTGAATAACATCGGGGATAGGCTACAACCCTGTCTCACTCCCTTCCCAACGACTGTTTCCCTTTCATGTCCCTCGACTCTTATAACTGCCATCTGGTTTCTGTGCAAATTGTAAATAGACTTTCGCTTCTGCATTTTAACCCTGCCACCTGCAGAATTTGAAAGAGAGTATTCCAATCAACATTGTCAAAAGCTTTCTCTAAGTCTACAAATGCTAGAAACGTAGGTTTGCCTTTCCTTAATCTTTCTTCTAAGAAGTCGTAAGGTCAGTATTGCCTCACGTGTTCCAATATTTCTACGGAATCCAAACTGATCTTCACCGAGGGCAGCTTCTAGCAGTTTTTCCATTCGTCTGTAAAGAATTCGCGCTAGTATTTTGCACCCGTGACTTATTAAACTGATAGTTCGGTAATTTTCACATCTGTCAACACCTACTTTCTTTGAGATTGGAATTGTTATATTCATCTTGAAGTCTGAGGGAATTTCGCCTATCTCATACATCTTGCTCACCAGATGGTAGAGTTTTGTCAGGACTGGCTCTCCCGAGGCTGTCAGTAGTTCTAATGGAATGTTGTCTACTGCCGGGGTCTTGTTTCGAATTAGGTCTTTCAGTGCTTGGTCAAACTCTCCACGCAGTATCATATCTCCCATTTCATCTTCATCTACCTCCCGTTCCATTTCCATAAAATTGCCCTCAAGAACATCGCCCCTGTATAGACCCTCTAAATATTCCTTCCACCTTTCGGCTTTCCCTTCTTTGCTTAGAACTGGGTTTCCATCTGAGCTCTTGATATTCATGGAAGTGGATCTTTTTTCTCAAAAGGTCTCTTTAATTTTCCTGTAGGCAGTATCTATCTTACCCCTCGTGAGATAATCTTCTGCATCCTTACTTTTGTCCTCTAGCCATGCCTGCTTAGTCGTTTTGCACTTCCTGTGGTTCCCATTTTTGAGACGTTTGTATTCCTTTTTGCCTGCTTCACTTACTGTATTTTGTACTCTGTCCTTTCATCAATTAAATTCAGTATCTCTTCTGTTACCCAAGGATTTCTACTAGCTCTCGTCTTTTTACCAACTTGATCCTCTCCTGCCTTCACAACTTCATCCCTCAGAGCTGGCCATTCTTCTTCTACTGTATTTCTATCCCCCATTCCTGTCAATTGTTCCCTTATGCTCTCCCTGAAACTCTCTACAACCTGTGGTTTAGTCAGTTTATCAAGGTCCCATCTCCTTAAATTCCCACCTTTTTGCAGTTTCTTCAGTTTTAATCTACAGTTCGTAACCAATAGATTGTGGTCAGAGTCCACATCGGCCCCTGGAAATGTCTTACAATTTAAAACCTGGTTCCTAAATCTCTGTCTTACCATTATATAATTTATCCGATACCTTTTAGTATCTCCAGGGTTCTTCCATGTATACAACCATCTTTCATTATTCTTGAACCAAGTGTTAGCTATGAGTAAGTTATGCTCTGCGCAAAATTCTATCAGGCGGCTTCCTCTTTCATTTCTTAGCCCCAATCCATATTCACCTACTACGTTTCCTTCTCTCCCTTTTCCTACTCTCGAATTCCAGTCACCCACGACTACTAATTTTCGTCTCCCTTCACTACCTGAATAATTTCTTTTATCTCCTCATACGTTTCATTAATTTCTTAGTCATCTGCAGAGCTTGTTGGCATATAAACTTGTACTACTGTAGTAGACGTGGACTTCGTGTCTATCTTGGACACAATAATGCGTTCACTATGCTGTTTGTAGTAGCTTACCCGTACTCCTATTTTTTTATTCATTATTAAACCTACTCCTGCATTACCCCTATTTGATTTTGTATTTATAACACTGTATTCACCTGACCAAAAGTCTTGTTCCTCCTGCCACCGAACTTCACTATTACCACTATATCTAATTTTAACCTATCCATTTCCCTTTTTAAATTTTCTAACCTAGCTGCCCAATTAAGGGATCTGACATTCCACGCTCCGATCTGGAGGACGCCAGTATTCTTTCTCCTGATAACGACATCCTCTTGAGAAGTCCCCGCCCGGATATCTGAATGAATTTTACCTCCGGAATGTTTTACCCAAGAGTACCCCATCATCATTTAATCATACAGTAAAGCTGCATGCCCTCGGGATAAATTACGGCTGTAGTTTCCCCTTACTTTAAGCTGTTCGCAGTACCAGTACAGCAAGGCCATTTTCGTTAGTGTTACAAGGCCAGATCAGTCAATCATCCAGACTGCTGCCCCTGCAACTACTGAAAAGGCTGCTGCCCCTCTTCAGGAACCACACGTTTGTTTGGCCCCCTCTGTTGTGGTTGCACCTAGGGTACGGCTGTCTGTATCGTTGAGGCAGGCAAGCCAACGGCAAGTTGCGTGGTTCATTGGGTGGGGGGGGGGGGGGGGGGGAACAATACCTGTACTCATATTTAAATGCATTATGTAATATGAGACACGATCACAAATACAGTATTTACTACATGTTTTGAATGATAGTTTTCTTCTTCGCATTCCGCTGTATTGTTATTGTAGTCTTAAGTCAAAAGACTGTCTTGATGCAGCTCTCCATGCTATTCTGTCCTGTGCAAGCTTCTTCATCTCCCAGTACCTACTGCAGCCTACACCCTTCTGAATCTGCTTAGTGTATTCATCTCTTGCTCTCCCTATACGATTTTTACCCTCCACGCTGCCCTCTAATTGGTGATCCCTTGATGCCTCAGGACATGTCCTACCAACCGATCCCTTCTTCTTGGCAAGTTGTGCCAAAGAACTACCCACCTAATCTTCAGCATTATTCCTTAGCACCACATTTCGAAAGCTTCTATTCTCTTCTTGTCTAAGCTATTTATCGTCCATGTTTCACTTTCATACATGGCTACATTCCATACAAATGCTTTACGAAAAGGCTTCGTGACAAAGCAATACTTGATGTTAACAAATTTCTCTTCTTCAGAAACACTTTTCTTGCCATAGCCAGTCTACATTTTATATCCTCTCTACTTCGACCATAAACAGTTATTTTGCATCCCAAAAAGCAATACTCATCTAAGCTACCTCAGCACAAGTCACGCGCCATCCTCACAGCTTTACTTCTGCCAGTACCTCGTCTCCTACCTTCCAAACTTCACAGAAGCTCTCCTGCGAACCTTGCAGAACTAGCACTCCTGGAAGAAAGGATATTGCGGAGACATGGTTTAGCCACAGTCTGGGGGCTGTTTCCAGAATGAGATTTTCACTCTGCAGCGGAGTGTGCGCTGATGTGAAATTTCCTGGCAGATTAAAACTGTGTGCCAGACCTAAACTCGAACTCACTTCTGTTCCTGTTTGTCACATGCTGACACATGCTGCAAGGTTCGTAGGAGAGCTCTGTGAAGTTTGGAAGGTAGGAGACGAGGTACTGGCAGAAGTAAAGCTCTGAGGACGGCGCTTGAGTCGTGCTTGGGTAGCTCAGGTGGTAGAGCAGTTGCCAGCGAAAGGCAATTCCCGAGTTCGAGTCCCGGTCTGGCACACAGTTTTAATCCGCCAGGAAGTTTCACATCGGCGCACACTCCGCTCCAGAGTGAAAATACCGTTCTCAAAAATCATCTACTCATTTGCTAATCTACTTCCCTCAGTATCACCTGACTTAATTATACTACATTCCATTATCCTCGTTTTGTTTTTGTTGATGTCCATGTGATGTCCTCCTTTCAACACGCTGTCCCTTCCGTTAAAATGCTCTTCTAGGTCCGTTGATATCTCTGACATAATTACAATGTCGTCGGGAAACCTCAAAGTTTCTGTTTCTTCTCCGTGGATTTTAAATGCTACTCCAATTTTTTTGTTTCTTTTCCTTTACAGCCTGCTCAGTATACAGTTTGAATAACATCGGGGATTGACTACAGTTCTGTCTCACTCCCTTCTCAACCAATTCTTCCCTTTCGTGCCTCTCTAGTCTGATTACAGACATCTGGTTTTGTGTATAAATTGTAAATAGCCTTTCGTTCCATGTATTTGAGCCCTGCCACCTTCAGAATTTGAAAGATAGTATTCCAGTCAACATTGTCCAAATCTTTAAGTCTATAATAGCTAGAAACGTAGATTTGCCTTTCCTTAACCTATCTTGTAAGTAAGTCGTAGGGTCTGTATTGGCTCGCGCGTTCGAACATTTATACCGAATCCAAACTGGTCTTCCCCGAGGTCGTCTTCTATTAGTTTTTCCACCCGATATATTACAACAGTCTTAATTTAATTTCATATTCATTGACAGAGGTATGTACCGCACTTGAAAATGACCGTCTCTATATTGCCCGTTCTAGGACCCACATTATTTACTTTTGATTTATACAATAGCAGCTAATCGGTACGAGGCACTCACGCCGCGGAGTTGCCAGAAGTGCAAGACAAAAAGTAAAACATTCCCCCCTCTCACGTCTTCTAACTCCGGAGTGGCCGCGCTACTGACCCCTCATTAACTCTAAGCGGAAAAACGTAGTTAGCTCATGGCCGAATTCGCCAATGTCAGTTAAAATTAAACACATCTTAAATATTAGTGCACATTTGAGTATTTTTGTTGGTCGCTCAGCAGAGAACTACACGCTCTCTGAACGGTAGCTGACATTTTTGGATTCGGATGTTAGTTAATGGGTGCATATTATTATAAAATACGACTGAGAACAGCGGGCCGCACGAATATTTTATTCGGGCCGCATGCGGTCCAGGGCCGCAGTTTGACGACCACTGATCTACAGCATCTCGCGGGACATTGTCGAGGTGCGGATGACGTTGCATTCTGTGTACAATCAGTGCGTAGCAGAGCGAGTACCCTAGAACGGCTACTTGTGCTTTCCCTAAGAGTATCTACGCAGGATGCTACATCTGATTGAACAGTTCACTGAAGGTAAGCGTCATCGTTATTATGCACTTTGCAACACTAGTACCTTCACTGTTCCCACAGACTAGTTCCGTTGCACCATTTATTTACACACAAACTTCATGTACTACGGTTCTCTTTGAAACTTCTTAATAGCACTGTCTTTGGCATTCGTTTTGTTACTCATTTGCAATTACATACAGTGTTTTGAGTCAAATTACGAAGATATTGAACCTATGCGTTTCATTTAACGTCCAAATTAGGTTGTTTGCTCGCTGTGTCGAGAATTGTTGGATACGACATCACTTTACACTACCTGTTTAATACTTACATGGGAGTATGGATGTACATCAACTTTAATTGTATCAGTTTTTGCAGTATCTTCGAAAATTCGCGATGCGAACTGTGTTTGGTCATTATTTCATGTGTTGTGCGGCCGTGCTTTACGTCTATGTTTTTCGTTCGTATATGGCACCCAGTTTACTTCTTTATTACAGCGAAAACCAGTTCAAGGGCCATTACCAATCTTGCCGGCCGCTGGTGGCCGAGCGGTTCTGGCGCTACAGTCTGGAACCGCGCGACCGCTACGGTCGCAGGTTCGAATCCTGCCTCGGGCATGGATGTGTGTGTTGTCCTTAGGTTAGTTAGGTTTAAGTAGTTCTAAGTTCTAGGGGAGTTACGACCTCAGCAGTTGAGTCCCATAGTGCTCAGAGCCATTACCAATCTTGTACCATACCGATAAAAAAGAACGCATAAAAATAACTCTAAAATGCATAACTACTATCCGAGGGCATCAGTAAATGTCAAATTAAGCTCATAGTTTTTGCAAGATAGATGACATGAGCCTGTAGCCTGCTGGCTAAATCATTGAAACAGGATTTCATCCTATAGAAAATTTGTCATTTAGTATTTATGTACATGATTGATATACTGTTATTCAAAACTTTTATCTTAAGCTTATGAAACATGTACTTCTGACGTGAATAGTGCAAGTTATTTACAACTAACCTCTTATTTTGTAGCCAAAGTGTAAAGTAATATTCTTAAAACTAACACATTATCTGCAAATTCTGTTTCTAAAACTATAGTAGTACTTGCTAATATTTACAATTTATTGCATGAGATGTCTTTATAAGACAGGTTTGGCTTTACAAGTAAAATGGAGTTTTGGCAAAGTCATTTTTAGTGTCCATTAAATGCATTTCAGCTTCTCTTTACAATACCTATATAATTGGTTTGAGACTTTTCTTCTCACAACTAACTCTACTATGTACATGACATTAGAAATGAAATATTTTCACATATACATACAATACAAATGTTACAAAAAAATGGCTCTGAGCACTATGGGACTTAACATCTGAGGTCATCAGACCCTTAGAACTTAGAACTACTGAAACCTAACTAACCTAAGGACATCACACAGATGCACGGCCGAGGCAGGATTCGAACCTGCGACCATAGCAGTCGCGCGGTTCCGGGCTGAAGCGCCTAGAACCGCTCGGCCACCGCGGCCGGCTGTTCCTTCTGTTGATATGCAAATTTCTTAAAAATTCCGTTCATTTTGTCCTGAATACCCGTACTAATTAGTGCGACCTGCTCTCGCATAAGGTGTATGACATTTTCATTCATTTGAGCGGTTTGTTTCCTCGCAAGTTGTTCGATATTTTGCTGTGGAATATCTGTTAACCCCTTACAAAATACGGCAAAAGGACCAGATACAGGAGTTGGTAACTCAATCCTGGCTTCTAACTCCGCCGGCTTATCAGTATCGCTTGCGCCACAAATAGTAGCGTCTGGTTCAACGTCAGAAATTTGTCGATCGTCGGTATTTGATCCCGAATCGTGTACATTCTCCTCGTCCCCGTATCCATTAGTTATAGAGATCAAAATCGTAAACACAAAAAATACTCTTTCCTACAGAAACCTATCCTATATCCGAAAATAACTTTCGGATGTAATAATTACCAACAATGCTAAAGAATCTAACGAATGTAGCCATTACGCGAATGCACTGACAAATACCGCCATCTTTTGGCGTCTAACATCAATACATAAATATCAAAAAGTCACAAGAAGTAAATTTATAGATTCGTACAGGAAAGTAGTTCAGGCCCAACTATTTTCTAACACGAAGTACAAGATTTGCCTTGAACTGTTTTTCCTTACCTTACAATTGCGATTTGTTATCGCGTTGTTGCTTTTATTATTTCTTTTCTTGGTTCACTCTCTTGATGTTTCTCAATTGAAGACATTAGTTACGTTTTTCATACATGGAACAGAAAATACATATAATTACAAACATGAATTCTAACAATTGTGTACACAATAAAATTTCATTTATTATTTATTCCTTAACAGTCCTCATCTGAGGTCGCCAATTAAACGTCACCTCGCGTTAATTGGCATTTAATCAGTTTACTTGCAGTTAATATGAAAGGCAATTTCGAGTTGTGAACTATTTTTATGTTAAAATGAAAAGCCATGGCGGCAACCTTAAAAGAAACTGGGGCCTCTTTCATTAAATGACTGACTTAATTTAGAACTTTTACGAAAGTTAATGCAATTTCTTCGGAAAGTATCAATGGTCCACAGTTTTGGTCGTGAATGTAAATATGTTTCCTTGAGAAAATCGGTATGAAACTGATTATCGGACTTCGTAATATTAAAATGATTGCAGCTTCTACCGTATTTCACAAACAAAAGACTACGACGCATGAAATGGCCCATGCAAACTATAATAACCAAAAGAAATGCTTCCGCATTCAAGGAAACACACAAAATTATAAATCTGTAGAGGGTAGGTTTATAAATGAAATACAGTTAAACTTTAGTAGTATATTTCAAAGAAATAAAAGTCAACTTACACTATGCCACACGGCCTAATATTTAAAACAGAAATCCGCTATATGAAGCACACGATATTCAAATTCACGCACTTGGTATTCTGATTTCTAATAACATTTCCAGTTGTAAATAACTAAGTAACAGTCCAAGAAAGATCTCCTATGACCATTTCATCTAATCCGCGGAATGAATTGCGCAACATGAAAGAAGCTAGCCGAGAGAGACAACCACCGTGGCAAAAAGAAAAGACCAGATGAGCAGAGTAAGAAAGAAAAATGAGTGGTGCCCTTCTTTCGCGACTATTTACGCTAATTAGACATTTTGATCTGTGTATGAATATCGACATATTATCCAGAGGCATAGTTACATTACTTCGGGTAAATTTCGTGTAAAAGTTGGGGACGTTATAACTGGAAATTGATGGTCTAGTCAGATGAGTCCTGAATTCCTTTGGTAAGAGCTCATGGTAGTTTTGGAGTGTGGCGTAGACCCCACGAAACCATGGACCACAGTTGTCAACGAGGCACTGTGCAAGCTGATGGTGGCTCCATAATGTTGTGGACTTTACTTACATTGAATGGACTGGGTTCTCTCCCCCAGCTGAACCGATCATTGACTATAAATTGTTATGCTCGAATACTTAGTATTCGCAGCTATTTGCGAAGAAATTTATAAGTATGGAAATGCACCATCTCCCCGTGCCACAACTTTTCGCGACTGGTTTGAAGAACATTCAGGACAGCTCAAGCAGGTGGTCTGGCCACACAAATCGACCGTCGTCAATCCCATCAAACATTTATGGGAAATAATCAAGAGGTCAGTCGGCGCAGAAAGTCCTGCACTGGCAACACTTTCGCGATTACGAACGGCTATACGGACAGTATGGTTCAAATGGCTCTGAGCACTATGGGACTTAACTTCTGAGGTCATCATTCCCCTAGAACTTAGAACTACTTAAACCTAACTAACCTAAAGACATCACACACATCCATGCCGGAGGTAGGATTCGAACCTGCTACCGTAGCGGTCGCGCGGTCCCAGACTGAAGCGCCTAGAACCGCTCGGCCACAACGTCCAGCCGGACCGTATGGCTCAGTGTTTCTGCAGAGGACTTGCAACGACTTGTTGAGAACATTCAACTTCGAGTTGCTGCAATTCTCCGGGCAAAAGGATTTCCGACACGATATTAGGAGGTACCCGATGACTTTCGTCACGTCAGCGTGTGTTAAACGACGGTATACTGCTAGGCATGTTTCACAGTTTGATAAATCGAACGCCGACCTAAATATACGTTAACGGTGCCCATTTCCAGAATCTTCTACGATGCTCGATAGCCAGGGTCAGTGCCGCGTCAGTCTTATTCTAATTATTATCAGACCGGTTTTGTTTTGGCCACGCTGTATTTTCATTGACAACTGACTAGCGTCATCGGTGTGTGAGATTCACTAGCAGGAAAATTTAAATAGTATAATGTTGTCACTGCGATGTTTCCAACTCCCTGAAAAGGAGAATATCAATTGTACCGATTTCAGCGTTCAGTGATAATATATATATATATATATATATATATATATATATGATGCTGTTTGACACTTGCTGATTTGAATGACGTTCTGTGAAATGGAGCGTGGTACGCCGAGAGTGGAATGTTATCTGTCGTGACAGTGGATCGGGGCGTTGCTTTGCCACCTGCCTCAGTAACGACAATGCATTAGCTGAAGGAGTAATACGCCTCTGTGCCGAGATGGAAGGATTGTCACCGTGCAGCGTGCATTTTGCGCACACTGTAGTAATGCCCCCCGTAGTACTGCTCCTGGCCGGCAGTCACTTGTTCCGTGGGTGGCCAACAGGCGCTCCGCATGCAAGCATGCAACGGTATTCAACTTTTCATGGTCCTACGAGGCGAATTATGCATGATGAACTCCTTTTCCACCCACGTAAGTCGGCCGCTGTCCATGGTCTCAGTGAGCGCTGTATATCGCTCGGCAGACTGCAGGCGAAGAGTTGTCGGAAAAATTGCCTCACTATGCGTACGTTTTCTATAGTAATGTGGCAAATATAGATCTTTGTGGGTGCGTGAGTAACTAAAATGTGCACGACTGGAGACAGATAAAGATACAGACATGATTTTTATTCAAAACCTATATATGTTTGATGAGAACTGTCGAGAATAGATGTCATTGAGTCTGTATATTTATTTCTTGAGGGAAGTGAGCGTGCTGTGACAGTGAATTCGTAGCGATTTCTCAACATCATTAAGTACTTCGTTTTGCCTATTGTTGAACTAATTGTTCTTAGGGGTTGGTAGTTCCGACGGGAACAGAGTTAGACCCGAGTCCACCTGTCTGCGTTGACCAGTGACGTCATATTTCGATTAAAGACGATCGTTTGCCTCAGCTACTAAGCCAACCACAGACAATATTTAATTACAGGCCGATTACAGTTCAAAAATGGTTCAAAGGGCTCTGAGCACTATGGGACTTATCATCTGAGGTCTTCAGTCCCCTAGAACTTAGAACCACTTAAACCTAACTATCCTAAGGACATCACAAACATCCATGCCCGGGGCAAGATTCGAACCTGCGACCGTAGCGGTCGCGCGGTTCTAGACTGAAGCGCCTAGAACCGCTCGGCCACACCGGCCGGCGCCGATGACAGTCTTCAACATGGCGACCACACGACAGATCATTATGCTCAAAAGTAGATGCAAAAAACACGCGGAATATTTCAACCAGCAAATGAAATGAAATTAACGGGACAGCCGCGGGAATGAGAGATTTTTGGCAGGGACAAATATAGCAAATGGGGTTAATAAAGCTAATATCACTGCACACCAACCAAAAAATCGAAAAACAGTACATGCGGATTCATCTAGAAGAAACGAAAAAAAAAAGGCAGAAACCACAGAATTGGAGTTCATTTGACCTATGTAGCTCAAACGAAGCAAGCGATACCAGACATCCCCTAATGTAAATACAAGATAACCCAGAAATGACACACAAGTATTTGTTTATGGAACAAAAATAACGAAATCGCACAAGTGGAATCGAATTTTTCGATTCATCTTTAGCTCAGAAAAAGACAGCGACAACGTAAAAATGCAAACGGAACCATGAGAAGTATTATCACAACTTTTGTTACATAATTTTGTATAATTTAAACACATGTATCAGTACCAAAAACATACACCTCCAAATGAAAGTAACGAAACAAGAAACTGAAAACCAGAAAATGAAATAAATTTCCCATCCAGAAACAGTCTCATATTAAGTAAGCAATACTAAAACGTACTTACCAAGTGCAGTCAACGCAGACAGGTGGACTCGGGTCTTACTCTATTCCCGTCGGAACTACCAACCCCTAAGAACAATTAGTTCAACAATGGGCAAAACGAAGTACTTCATAATGTTAAGAAATCGCTACGAATTCACTGTCATGGCATGCTCACTTCCTTGAAGAAATAAATATACAGTCTTCTCCAATAGAATGCAAACATACTACTAACCACACACACACACACACACACACACACACACGCCCACAAATGGAATATAACTTTTTTGCTTGACGTATATAGTTCAAACGAAGACAGCGATATCAAGAACACCACACACAGCCGTAAAAGCCGGTATTGCAATTGTAACTAGACCTATACGAAAGCTGAAACGCAGACAGTGATCCCTCTTCCCTAAATGAAAGTATCCAAACACAAATTTGAAATCTCCTATTCCCAAACGGTTTCCATTTCCAAACAAAGTAAAATATCAAAATAAATGAAAAATCACATAAAAAGGAACTTATGAACCATAGACAACTCCAAATTAGTCAAAGCTGCCGCGCGGGGTAGCCACGCGGTCTCGGGCAACTTGTCACGGTTCGCGCGACTCCCCTCGTCGGAGGTTCGAGTCCTCCCTCGGGCAGGGGTGCGTGTGTTGTCCTTAGCATAAATTAGTTTAAATTAGATTAAGTAGTGTGTAAGCCTAGGGTTGACCTCAGTAGTTTGGTCCCATAGGAACTTACCACATCTAGGCGCTCAGTCCGGAACCGCGCGACTGCTACGGTCGCAGGTTCGAATGCTGCCTCGGGCATGAATGTATGTGATGTCCTTAGGTTGATTAGGTTTAAGTAGTTCTAAGTTCTAGGGGACTGATGACCACAGATGTTGAGTCCCATAGTGCTCAGAGCCATTTGAAGTTACCACAAATTTCCAAAAGAATCAAAACATAGTACAGACTCTCTCTCTCTCTCTCTCTCTCTCCACACACACACACACACACACACACACACACACACACACACACACACACAGATATATATATATATATACGCAAGCTAACAAGAACACGATCCCTTTAAAAACAATTCATTTCAAATTCACTGCACCACCACGCCGTCTCTTTTCAAAAAACGCAACCAAATATTTTTAAGGTTTCACTCGCAGCCTTTCGAGCTATGCTCTTAGGTTCGTGCCTAACCTCAACAAACGTGCCACGTTGCAAAAACAAACACATAATTTTAAGAAACTACCATATAATTATAATCATTAACTGTTACAGTCACAACGATTCAAGTTGTGCTCTTAAGTTCCTGCCTAGCCTTAGCTACGAAAATCGTGCCAAATACGGAAATAAAGGGCGTACGTTACGAACATCATAGTTTACGGTTGTTACACGGACAACGACAGATAACATTTACTAACAAGTCACTTATATCCTTCGCATCGTAAGCATGTGATGTCATACAGTACCCCATGGGTCCAAGCGGTCGGGGGGAACGAGACCGTGCTCTTGAACCTAGCGTGCATTGCAGTACTCGTTTTACGGAGAAAGTTTCTTGATCAGCAGATGTCCTTGAACGGTCATTCAATGTGGACGTCACCCTCTCCCGTTTTAGTTCTTGCGACTGTTTTTGGTGGGGGTATCTAAAATAAATCGTGTTACGAATACCAAGGACCCCTGCACAGAGGGAGATTATTGGCTAAGAAATAATCTACACACCCATTGCTGTGTTCGGAAGGGCTTACCTGAACTTCAAAATTCGAGAAAATCAGGGTACTGACAGCGTGGAATGTTATTTGCCAGATACCATTTTTACAAATGTAGAAATGCAAACAAAAGAAAAAAGCATTAAATGTAAAAAATTAATTTGTTGAACTTCCAAAATGGTGACTGTTGTTTATGGTAAATCTAAAACCAGTTCTTGACACCGATGCCCCAGGGACCATTGCGCGTATTCAATGTGGAGAATTTCTGTCCCTGATTATATTTGATGATAAAGAAACTAGAGCCGAAAGACGAAGGCAGGATAAGTTTTGCCCCCTTCGTGAAGTTTTCGACAAAATTGACGAAATGTTCGTGAAATGCTACATGCCATGTGCGAATCTAACGATCGATGAAATGTTCTCCCTATTTCGAGGAAGACGTCCAGTCAAGGTCTTTGTGAAAGACAAGCCTGGGAAGTATGGCATATTGATTAGGATGTTATCAGATGCACACACCCAGTATGTTCTAAAAATGGAGGTCTAGGCTGGGAAGGATGAACGACCTGCCGAGGAACGGAGTGCAAAGGCAGTTGTTATGCTGTTGACTGCCGTTAAGCCTCTGTATTGGCTCTCATTTCTCGAATTTTCTCCTCGTGGTCAGTACGCGAGATGTATGTGGGGGGAAGTAATATGTTGTCCGATTCCTCCTCAAAAGTGCCTCCCGATGCGCAACCCATCTATTGTAACGTCTGCTGGCTGAGTTTCGTTTAGCATCTCCGTAACGCTCTCTCGCCAGCTAAACGATACCGTGACGAAACGGGCCGCTTTTAGTTGGCTCTTCTCTATCTCCTCTGTCAGTCATATCTGGTAGGCATCCCAGATAGATGAACAGTACTCAAGAATCGGGCGAACAAGCGCCTCATAAGCCATACATTTCCTTAAGATTCTTCCTATTCTGGTGTCTACTTTTCCCACTACCTGTTTTATATGGTCATTTCACTTAAGTTCGCTCTGGACAGTTACGCCTAGATATTTTACGGCAGACGCTATCTCCAGTTGTTTTTCATCAACAGTGTAGCTGTAAAGTAGTGGATTTCTTTTCCTATGTATGCGCAATATGTTACATTTATTTACGTTCAGGGTCAACTGCGAGAATCTGCACCATTCATCAATTGTCTGCAGGTCGTTCTCTAAATTATTACTAGCTTCTGTATTTTTTTCACTAAACGGCAATACGGGACGGTGTCAAATGCCTTACTGAAATCAACAAACATGGCATCAACCTGAGCGCCATAGTCCACTGCACTGCGTTATGAATCTCGTGGAGGAGCGGAGCAAGCTGAGTATTGCAGGAACTCTGTTTGCGAAATCCATTTTGATTTTTAATAGAGCAGGTGCTCATTTTCCAAAAACGCCATAATTCTTGAGCATAAAACGTGTTCCGTAATTCTACGACAGATTGACATCAATATATTATTCTGCAGATTAAGAAACAATCAGCACTAAATTTACAGCAATGCAGCACATGAAGAAGTTGATGGTTCTAATAGAAAAATTTCTGAAGTCGCACAGAGTATTCCAATGCCAGCTGCAAGTGTTTTCGATGTACTAAAATGAAGGGTATAGAGCCTTTACATATTACTGCAAAGTACGTTGATTGAGGCAAGCCTAGTACGATTTTTCGATTTAAAACTCGGTATTGTTGAATTTACGAAGGAAAAACGAGTGCAGTAACAAAAATTAGAACATGCAGAATGCGTTGTAGACCTCGCATTACAAGTGGAATTGACTGATCATTGCCCACAGGAAGACATTCCAAGGTGAGAAACAACTTCTCTCTCATTTGGTGGGAATGCTTTTATAACGAAAGGCCGGCCTAAGTGGCCGTGCGGTTAAAGGCGCTACAGTCTGGAACCGCAAGACCGCTACGGTCGCAGGTTCGAATCCTGCCTCGGGCATGGATGTTTGTGATGTCCTTAGGTTAGTTAGGTTTAACTAGTTCTAAGTTCTAGGGGACTAATGACCTCAGCAGTTGAGTCCCATAGTGCTCAGAGCCATTTGAACCATTTTATAACGAAAACAATGTTGTAGAAGGGGCATATTTTGCCAAACACATTCCAGTTCCCTAAACTCAATGGTGTTCAAGAAAATATGAGGATTCAGCAACTCATTATGGTTTTGAAAGAATTACAGGGATAGATTCATAAACGTTTTTAGGACACTGCTAGTATTACACATGCTTTCGAGCGGTTTTCGAGACCGTGAACCATTTCATTCGGAAGCATCCCTGTGTATGTGCAGAAGTAACTGAAGGATCTGCAGAGTAAGTCACATTTTAAAGACAAACCCTTTAACGTTAGAAATAACCTGAATATCTACATTCTTTTCCCAGGATAGAGTTTCTTCGTCTCTATACTGAGCTTGCAAAGGTGCTACAATATTTCGGTCAACACATGTGTTTGTGTATAAGACCTTTTTTTCGATTGTGGAACTAAATAAGTGACAATTACGTTGCAACCCGAATGCAGAATGTGTGGAATTGTCTACATCTGCCCATATGCCGACAGTTGGTACCAGATGAAAACTATTTCTTCAACGTGCGAAAAATGATCAAATTACACTGAAAATCTCTTTTTTTGTGATCTGTGTTGATAAGAAATGTTAAATGTAAAACCAAGTCGCCCACCGTCCGACTGCAGTGCTAATTAAATGCGGAGCGTTCGCAGTTTTCCCCCTCTTTCCTTTCCTCGCGCTCAGACTGCATGGTGTGCCAGCAGTGGTGTGTGGGGTGTAGCTGGCGCTACGGCATTTTTGCCAGGGCACGACTCGCGAGCCAAGTTCTTGGCCGCCCCTGGTTTAAGCAATACACGTCTGCCTGCAGAGTATCAATTTAGAAACAGTTCTTCCGAATCCTGAATTAAGCAATACAAGTCTGCCTATAGAGCATCAATTTTGAAAGAGTTCTTCCGAATACCTTCCAAATTTACAAAACTCACTCGGCCAGTGCCAGCAAAAGGCATTGAACCTAATTCGACTGAATTCCCAGCAAAATGTTTGTATATCTCTCGTGTGTTACACGTAATTGTCATTGCCTTAATGCAGCTAAATGCTTGATTGGCTTTGCAGTGATGGCCGATTAGTTCTCTGGAAAGGCTGCGGTACAACAATGGACACCTCTCCTGAAGACGTGCCAGGAACGGCGTGATAACACCGGCCGCGATGGACTTTCGCCCACAGCCTACATTAACGATGGACAACATGCAAGCGGACTTTATCATGAGATATAAATAGAGCTATGGATAAAGCAAATAGCTGTCTTCAAATGCACTGAAATAAAACGGGCAACCACGTAACAATTTAACTGATGTCAAATTTTAACTGCATGTATATATCATTTATCATAATTGTGCCTCCTCTTTCAGCTATGTAACTGTCTCTTGCTATAGTTGCTTGCTGCGAGGCTGTTACTGATAAACAGTACCAGTTTCTTAAGCGTTATTTCAGTCTTCCTTTGCGTTGGGAACATCTAAGGGAATACAGCAGTAAAAGTGTTTCATTTTTCTAGTATTTCTGTGCCATCTCACATATCGGGGATTAAATGAGTACTAATACGTCCACGTACCATGGTCCCAGGCAAATATAAGTGTACTCAACGTTTTTCAATATTTGCAAATAATTTAGTCAGTTTTATGCAAAATACCGTTTATTTCGTTCTTAACCTGAGGTATTTGACCACTACTATGGCACTGCAATGAATTTTTACTGATTAATCTAAAATTGTATCAAAATTTTTACACTCTCTCAGAATGTCTGCCTGCCACAATCGCGAGCATTTCTTATTGTTCCTTTACCTGTTGCACAATAGATCGGTGTGATGAGAACTTTCCACATTTCAATTTATGCATATATGTCCAAGAAATATCATTTGTCAAAGTAATATGTATTTGATAAGGCTCAAAAACCCTTACACATAATTTTATTTCCAAGTGATATGGTGGTAATGTGTCTTTTCCAATTACGGTATCAACGAAACGGATTTCAGTTTCTTTCAGAGAATCAACGGTTGTCAATTTGAGGCATTGTTTAGTTGATCTGCTGTAACCTCGCAGTTACTTGCGTCAGTTTTCCACCATTTTATAAACACCAGTATTCGATGCTGCAGTCCAGCTTAACAGCAGTATTTAGTTTGGGACGACACATTTCGGCAGCTTTCAGCTATCATCAACTTTTAGTTTAGTTTATGACCTTTGTTTGGGTGTTAGGAGGACCATATCCTCGATACCTCTCTACGATATACAAAACGTTAAAGGTTCGAACGTAATATACATTTTCTCTGAGGAAATATATTCTTAGCATTCACACAACTTGTACCATATAATAATCACATACTGACGGAAATGGAAAGTATTACACCGTAGATCGAACTGATACTCCAATGTTTCCATATTTGTTGAATGTGTTGTTAAAAATGTATTCCATATGTGATCTTATTTTCGATACGGAGAAAAGTCATTCCCATAGATGTTTAATAGCTTGAGTACATGATGCCTGAAAGGTGTGTCTAACGTTATTGGAACTTTACAGCTGTAGATCGCAACACATCACGCCCAAAGGATATGCACGTGTAATCTATCACCATGTTCGAGAAAGGTCGAATCACTGGAATGAGGGCTATGACAGCATCATACTGGCAGATAACAGAGACTGTTGGCCCTACTGCTGCAGTGACTGACACCGAGACGGACTCGGGATGACGGTATGGCAAGAAGGGCAGGATCGAGTTCTTCCGGAAGGACTACACCACGAGGAGATCTTATGATTGTCTGATTGCCTCTGACCGAAATAACAGGTGTCAACAGCTGAAGTCTGGGCAGCGGTTACATTCAGAGTGTTGCGGCGGTTTTAAGTTCAGTTATTATTCGTTAGTTTAACAGATAAAGCAGAATAACGATTGGTCGATGAGAGTGACGATACAGTTCACAGCCATGACATGAATCATCACGTACGGGCTCTAGCTCTATATCTCTCAATAGTGTTCTCCCTACAAATGTTACCAACGTGTACTGGCCTCATTTGCTCTGACACTGCAGTCCGCGTGGGGGTTGCAGTTGAATCTTACCGCGTCAGAGAAGATTGAACTACCAAGTGGCGTAGTCAAGAATTCAAAATGGACGACGGTTGTTTTACTCACGAAGTAACGTTGTTTAAATTAACAGAATCACCGTCACTACAAAGTGGTGTATTAACATCGATAGGCGATCTACAGATCCACGCGAAAAATGATCTATACAAGTTACGAATATGTTTTCGTATACTGATCGAGGATGGATACAACTTTCCTGGTATATAACATACTAGGATTGCTCGCAGACTCGAGGCGTGAAATACACCTCTGCAGGCCACCGATCTGGTGTGAACTGTTTAACTCCCTACGCTGCCAACGCTCACTTTTATTGGCTGCCACGTGAATCAATGCAGCGCAACGGATTGATCTGACAAGTACCCTTTGGCTCCTGCAAGAAGCAATGTAATTTTTTTTTTTTTTTTTTTTTTTCTCTTTTTTCTATCTTTTCTACGTAATTATGTAGCTCTCAATTCGTTCGAGCAATCAATCATTCATGATAGGAAATACAGTCATAGCTCAGTCACTCAAAATGATTCTGAAATTTTACTTGTTAGAATGAAATCAGGCGATGATTCTTCTTCTCTGCAGGCTCGTGCTTTGCGGCAGTCTGCTAATCTGCACAAAAAAAATGCCTCGTAATTTTGGGAGCGTTGTATAATCAGTCGGGAAACTTCAGATCAAGCGGATATTTGGCTTTGATGAAGTTTAACCTTCCGAAGAAGCAATGGAGCTCTTGGATTATTAAGTGCAGGTTCGTATCCAGTCTTTCGGAAGTCCCTTCTGATTAACAACTACGCAATATATCGATAAATATCATTAATTCTCAAATTTAAAATACACACCATTTACTTGAAGGAGCCATCTATATATATTTCCATTTAATCGTACAGTTCGTATCAGTTATCTTCTGTAATAAATCTCAATAATCAGATTACAGTTCTTCCAAACCAAGCACAGGCTAATCGGCACGAAGACAATCTCGGAAGCTCCCTTTCTTTTTTTTTTTTTTTTTCTAACAACCACCAGAGAGAGTACTACATAGAATACTTATGCGCTCATGGCATAGCTCTTGTATGAGCTACTTTTCGCATGGATTCCGCGAGTATGAAGATAGAAAATTAGTAAACGTCATTCAAGGGTAAAATTGTATCTGAATAATTCATCGAATATAAAGAGATATTACAATTGCCCCTCGCAGCGAGCAAAGTAATGATAATACACTTTGCGAGCTAACAGAAAAAATTTGTTGGGTTGTTTATTCAAAAGAGGAATATTTTGAATTTAGTAGAATTTTACTGTAGAGAGTATGGGTAACATGTTAAGACAATAAGTTACGGGAATACCTAAGCTGTAGCTTTTACATGTACCGGGGTATACCCGCATCCCGAGTACATAACCAGGGAAGATGTAGATTGGTGTACTTACGACAAAGGTCTACCCATTTGGGAACTGGCCTTCGCAGGGAAACCCTGGAAAACCTGGAAGAATAGACCCCAGCTCAGGTATTAAAGAAGATAGGAAAGCCTAAATCCAGTAATTTTGAAATATATAAAAGCTCTATAGATTAGATCGAAGGAAAAGTGCCTCATAGCCAAAAAAAAATTTTACAATATTGCTCAAAAAAAATTTTCAAAATTCTTCTTTCGACGATGTAGCCGGCGATCTCGTTGTGAAGTCGATGGAACAGGAACACTGGGTACGGACACCGGGTAGGCGACGTACAGCGTTTGGTGGACGCGGCACGGAGGACAGGCGATGGCTTATGATACAGGATAGAAGCTGGTAACGTGCCGTAGAAACAGGAAGATGATCTCAGGAACAGATGGTCAGGGACGTGAACATGAAACAGGTTTGAAGCGGAATAAGAAAAGGTTCTGACTGAATAAATCCCTGGAAGAGAGTGGATTAAGGCAATGAAGTCCATATCTCATCGTTGAACTCAAAATCGGAGTGGATTCTTATATTCTTCCATCTGTACTAGACTGTAACATCCATCAGTCCTGACAATCGCGAATTTTTTTTGTAGTCCTCAATACCAAAGTTGTTTTGCATTACAACTGCTGATTGTCCAAAACATTGCCAAATAGACTGTGGGCATTTAAATTTTGTTGTAGCTCATATCGAATGTATTCCTCTCAAAAAAGTTTTAATCAAATCTTCGTTTTGTTATAGTGCAGGTGGAAGTAGAGCATTGAATCTGTCCGAGGTTTGCTTTCAATTAAGAAATTATGGATAAAATTTAAGTTTACACCTGATGAAAAATTTTAAACATAGGTATATGACACTGACTCCAAAAAGGAATAATTTGAAAAATTTTCATTATTCTTATAATTAATTGATTTATAGATCCACTTGCAAATAAATATCATTAATGATGACGTATGTTCATTTAACAAATCATCCAATCGCAGAATCTTCTTCATCCTCTCATGAACATTTATGGAAATATATTTCAACAATTATGTCCATAACATGAAACACACAAACTGCTATTCTTCAAAAGTTAATTAAAATTCTTAAATTAGTTCTCCTGGTAAAGAAGGCATAATGAAAAAATCTAAATATTATAATAATTTTCTCTCGCGCAACCAGAGAGTTTCTTCAATTGTTTGCAACAGTGACATTATCGACTGTTGCTTCATTTCACAGTTCATTTGTTTTCTTGCGCGAACAGCGCACATCATACACACAGCGTATTTACCTACATATCCCACACTGTTCAAGTTTCACACGCGATTCTCACATAAGTGCCGTGTCTTGAGGAAATGTAGATGCACTTTCATTGTATATCACTGTGGCTTCTGCTCATAGTCCACACTTACAAACACTAGTAATTAACAAATTCTTCTACCTATCTTAAAAATTTTGTGCTAACCTATCACAGGAGTAATCTCACTGTCTCTTAACCTATCACAGGAGTAATCTCACTGTCTCTTAACCTATAACAGGAGTAATCTCACTGTCTCTTAACCTATCACAGGAGTAATCTCACTGTCTATTAACCTAGCACAGGAGTAGTCTCACTGTCTCTTAACCTCTAGACAACATAAACTTCTTGATATTTATATACACATTCGACTCATAGTCAAATTCCACACTAAATTCTACTCCATATTTGGTATCACAAATCTACGATCCTTCACTAAATTTCTTAATATCATTATGCGGGAATAATCCCTTTATCCTTTTCGATTCGGGATATGCCAACAAGTATGATCCAGGATTTGGTATATTTACAATAACATATGGTCCGGTATAAATAAGATTCCATTTCTTTATGTTCTTCATCAGTTTCGAGGAATGGATGTGTCGCCTCAATAAAACCTTTTCTCCATATTATTTTATTAATCTCTCTCGCATCCAGAACTAATCTTACGTTGCCTCCAGGTTTTGGAACGACTAAGAGCGGAGAACAATCTGGACTAGTTGATGGCTCAATCAAGTTCCATTCTAACATTCTGTTTATCTCCCTTTGAACAGATTGTTTTAAACGCCAGGGGATCGGATAGTGCGTGTAACAGTAAGTCTGATGTGGCTTCACTTGTAGGTGACAAATATACCCTTTAATAATTCCTGGTTTCTCATCAAAAATCTCTTCATATGCCTCTAACAAATAATGAAGCTGCTGCCTTTGTTCTCCGGTAAGCTGATTTGATTCACTAGCTTTTATCATTGTTGTTTGGTTAAAGTCTTCCTGTTGTATCAAATCCTTTGAAAGCTCCTTTCCAACGACCGTTTGTAGTGTCAATTAATTGAATTATGGCACCGCGACAATATTTCTCATGCACCGTTTCCTTTCTATTTAAATCCAGTGCTATCTCTTCTCCATTTAATCTAAATTTAACTATTCCTTCCAAAAAATCTATCTGACAATCGTACTCCTGCATACTCCCAATACCAAGAATACAGTCCACTAATAACTTCTCCACTACAAGGAACGTGCATTTTATTGCTACATTTCCCATTTTCATCTCTAATTGTGTTTGTATTTTGACATTGGGAGAGCGTGCTCCAACAGCTCCGATGATTTTGCAGTTCTGTACTGGCAAAATTGGTACCTTCTTCTTCCTAATAATTCTCCGAAAAAGAGCGCCTGAGATGACATTGGCGGAAGCGGCGGTGTCCAATATCACATTCGTTGGAACTTCCTCTATTTCAACACATACTTCCGATACCGGAACACTCGATCTGTCATTATGACACGTTATTAAATCCTTTGTTAACTCTTCAGTCAACAGCTCACCATCATTATATCTTAACATTTGTAATTTTACTGTTTCGCCCCTAACAGATCCCCTGACAGCTCCTCTGGGGCACGATGCGGTCATGTTTAGTTTGACTGATTATTGGTCCGATTGGTATTTATCTCTTCAGCTACTTCAGTGATTATCGGTTGTTGTGGTGAATTCGGTCTATATTGTCTTGCTCGATTTGTGTAATTATTGTTGTTGTTCTGCTGGTGTTGGTAGAACTGTCCTGTGTTGCCATACATTGGATCATATCGATTAAAATTCCTACTGTTCCTAAAATAGCCCCTCGCTGCACCATTACTAAAGTTTTCATTATGGTAATAATTATTGTTTGCATTTTGTCCATTTCTAAGTCTCCTCGGAGAGTGTAGTTGGTTATGATTATTGTTACTGCTACCATTACTGCCATTCCCACTCGAGTTGCAGCTCGGATTCGCTTCTATTGCTCTTCTTTGATATGACATTTCTCTTGCCCTTTTATTGTCCTCCTCAATTATATCAATACGATCAAGCGTAGTCATAAATGAGTCTATATCCTTATCATTTGTATATAACAGCTGATTCCTTATACTGGTGGGTAGTCTGGACTTGAGTAGTCTCAGTATATCCGGCAAAGGAATCGGTACATCCCAATACAAAGATTTATTAATGTATTTCTCAAAATATCTCTTTAGAGATCCTCTAGAAAATGAGAAAGGCTCAGGATATAACACTTCCTGCCTAAGTCTTTCTTGTATTCCAGCAGACCAATATTTTGCTAGAAAAGCCTGCTCAAATTCTTTGTAACATTTACAAGAAGATGTTTGTTCGGATGCCCACAATGCTCCTGTTCCTTGTATATATCCAGATACAAAACTAATCTCTTGCCATTCTGTCCAAGATCGTGGAAATAGGCCATTGAAACTTCGAAAATAGACTACAGGATGAACATTCTTTTTGTCAGGGTTAAAGATTTGAAATTGTCTCTGTTTAATCATCTTCTCCTCAACGCTACTACGATTCCAAAAATCATCCTGTTCGTACTTTTCCCTGTGGCTATCCGTTATATCGAATCTTACTTGTGATGTTCCAGTTCTGTCTACATCGAATCTTGACGTGGACGGAATGTCACGCACAGATTGAGGGTTTTGTTTCCTACTTCTCGGTGTTTCTAAATCCTCCTGCGAGAGATTTAGTGATCTTTCGATATTTTCTTTCCAACGCGAGAAATCTTCGCCAAGTTGTTCTCGAACTTCCTTTAACCCTTTGTTAAAAAAATTATCCTCGGAACTCTCTGAAATTGACTGTAAAGCTACTTTCACAGTTTCTTCTATCGTTTCTGAAGGAGAATTTTGCCGCTCTAATGTCATTTCTGAAAACTTTCCCGCAAGTACATTCATTCTATGTTCCACTATCTCCTGTTTTTCCTTCACTTCGTCAAATTGCTTCTTTAGATTATCTTGGGATTCTGTTATTTCTGGTATCATAGCTACGGAACACTGTACGTCCTTTTGAGCTTGTATTACTTGAGGAACCAGTTCTACTTGTTTTTGTATCGTGTCAATTTTGACGGATACATATTCGGTTAGTTCCGCTTTTAATTTACTATTGTTTTCTTGGCATTGTTGGCGGACCTGCTCAATTCGAGCAATAAGATTCTGTTCGGTCCTTTCTGCCTGTTCCTTTATTTCCTGTGTCTGGGTATTTAATCTCTGATCTAATTCGGTAAAGGTTGCTCTTAACTGATTTTGTAATTCTGTTTGATTTTCGGCTAGTTGATTTTTGAATTCATTTTGTATAACGGATAAGTCTCGTTTCACCTCCGCTTGGCCTTCGGCTAATAGAGACAACTGTTGCATAATAACAACTAATGTGTCAACAACAGTCTGATCAGCTGTTGTATGAATGTTTTCTGAACCAGCGGGATTATTTATATTGCTACCGCTAGCCACAACAGTCTCAGAATTACTATCCGTGGCCTCTGCTTCTGTGCAAACAGCTGAAGGCTGTTGCACGTCTCGTTGCTGATTCAATGACATTTTAAATGCCGCTCTAGTCAATACCATTAAATAACTGTCAATATCAGGTTCAAATCACTAAATACAGTTTCAAATTTACTGTCGTAGACACACTTAACTTTCAAATTACTTCACAGATGGTATAAAGTTCAATGTCCAGATACGAAAATCACACAATATACAGTTCTACAATCTAACTACTATCTGGAAAAAAGTTCTTTCTAAATTGATTTCAAACTATTTTAACTACAGGATGAAAAAAAATTAGATTTCTCTGGCCTTGTTCTGTAGTCTCGGTGTTGTCCAATAGTTGAAATCGTTTCTTGGTATCAGCAATCTTTTACTATGGGCACCGAATCTCTCTTCAGGTTAGTTACCTCTCGTTCTCGTAGGTTTTCATGAAACAAAAAATACATATATTATATAACAATCCAAGAGAGTCCTGTCACACTGGCGCCACTGTAATTTTTCCTCCTTTCTATACAATTCTTTTCTACGTAATTCTGTAGCTCTCAATTCGTTCGAGCAATCAATCATTCATGATAGGAAATACAGTCATAGCTCAGTCACTCAAAATGATTCTGAAATTTTACTTGTTAGAATGAAATCAGGCGATGATTCTTCTTCTCTGCAGGCTCGTGCTTTGCGGCAGTCTGCTAATCTGCACAAAAAAAATGCCTCGTAATTTTGGGAGCGTTGTATAATCAGTCGGGAAACTTCAGATCAAGCGGATATTTGGCTTTGATGAAGTTTAACCTTCCGAAGAAGCAATGGAGCTCTTGGATTATTAAGTGCAGGTTCGTATCCAGTCTTTCGGAAGTCCCTTCTGATTAACAACTACGCAATATATCGATAAATATCATTAATTCTCAAATTTAAAATACACACCATTTACTTGAAGGAGCCATCTATATATATTTCCATTTAATCGTACAGTTCGTATCAGTTATCTTCTGTAATAAATCTCAATAATCAGATTACAGTTCTTCCAAACCAAGCACAGGCTAATCGGCACGAAGACAATCTCGGAAGCTCCCTTTCTTTTTTTTTTTTTTTTTCTAACAACCACCAGAGAGAGTACTACATAGAATACTTATGCGCTCATGGCATAGCTCTTGTATGAGCTACTTTTCGCATGGATTCCGCGAGTATGAAGATAGAAAATTAGTAAACGTCATTCAAGGGTAAAATTGTATCTGAATAATTCATCGAGCGCAACGGATTGATCTGACAAGTACCCTTTGGCTCCTGCAAGAAGCAATTTCCACCCCACACTACTACAGAAGTCAGATAGTCGCTCCTAACATACCAAAAATGCCTGAAAAACTGTCAGCAAAAAATATCTTATGGAGTCGTCCGCTGTAAGGAAAGCACACAAAAATATTCTATTTTCTTATGTAACTAGTGGGATACTTGGGTACTGGAGTACTGCTAGTTAGTATGAGAAAAACATTAAACGAACAGAAAATATTATTTATTGAGAAAATCAAGTGAAACTTTTATTTATAAACTGATACACAAATTTCCGGGTTCTTTTCGGAATAGGAGGTTACCTCTTATGGACGGGAATCCTGTTAATGACGTTTATATACAAAGTGTGGGAAAGCTCTTTTATCCCTTTTCTTTAAGAATGTTATTTACTCGGCAGAACGGCTGAGAGCCGCGCGTACTAAACTTGAATAATTATCCGATTGAATTTTTCTAAGTACGGTCGAGGCTGTCGCGTGAGAAATGTAATGCAGTG
Source organism: Schistocerca serialis cubense (assembly GCF_023864345.2). Taxonomy (NCBI): domain Eukaryota; kingdom Metazoa; phylum Arthropoda; class Insecta; order Orthoptera; family Acrididae; genus Schistocerca; species Schistocerca serialis. The sequence continues at coordinate 795,774,916 of NC_064642.1, read as the reverse complement.
ACATGAATGAAGTATGTTGTTTCTAATGGAGGAAAGATGGGGCTCACCTATGCTAAAGCACACAATACCGTGAGCTGCGACGACTGGTGCCTGCGTCGTTCGGCGCTGAAAAATTACAAAACTAACTCTTTCTATCGGGATTGACCTTCGCCAATGGAACTCTCACTACGTCTTGATGAAGTCAAGGACTCCTATCTGCCCCTAGTCTAATTATTGGAGTGGTACACCGGTCAGATAACCAGTCCACCACGATGCTACTCAATTTTCGCTCGCAGGCGCTAACTAATACTCTGTCTGTGTTCACACTGCACATTAACTGTGGAAAACACTGTGGTGTCACCGCCAGACACAACACTTGCTAGGTGGTAGCCTTTAAATCGGCCGCGGTCCATTAGTATATGTCGGACCCGCGTGTCGCCACTGTCAGTGTTTGCAGACCGAGCGCCACCACACGGCAGGTCTAGAGAGACTTCCTAGCACTCGCCCCAGTTGTACAGTCGACTTTGCCAGAGATGGATCACTGACAAATACGCTCTCATTTGCTGAGACGATAGTTAGCATAGCCTTCAGCTACGTCATTTGCTACGACCTAGCAAGGTGCCATTACCAGTTAATATTGAGATTGTAATTAATGTATCAACAAGAGTGATGTTCTCCAATTATGGATTAAAGTTAAGTATTCCAGAAGCTATGTACTATTTTTGGCTACTATAATTCCTTGTCATTTTCCAGACCTCACGCCAGCCTGCATGAGCTTAAACGCGTGCCTTTCAGCTTCCTTCAAACTCCGTGAATTGGCAGGATTCACAACAAACACAGTGAACACTGTGAACAAACGCTTAATCGCGAGTGACTCAATACAGAGTATCACTCCGATTCGCTAGCGACAGAGGTGCTCTCCCAGTGCAGTACTGAGTAGAGACTTTGTTCCTCACTCTCTGCGTACACACACGAGCGCACTCGCTCCTGCTACGTGTTCCTGCTTCAAGAGCGTCACCTGAACGACCCCTCTCCATGCAAAAAGTGAAAGGGTATTTCATCCATTGCCTTTCCCTCACTTCTCTGGCTAATCGCGTCAGAAATAGTCTGCCAATCAGCATTACTCTTAAAAATGGGAGAATGGCGCTCCATTTAAGCTGACCAATCCGTAAATATATAGCACCTGCATTAGGCGTTTTACTGTCCACCTGTGTGAACTCTGAAAGGTCTGTCAAAAAATGCATATGCTGGGGCTCTCCCAAACTATACTGCAGGTTTTGCTTTTAAGATGAATACGCAGCCCATTATCCCTTTTCTCTGGATAAATCTTTTTTGGTCCATTGGCAGTCAGCCAGCCGGTGCAGCTGCATGCTAACTCACCCTCCTAAGGACTTTCCAGCGGGCTGGTTGGCTCCGCCAAAGAAAAACTCCTTTGGCCGTCGTGTCTTCAATTTTTGTGTACGCCAGCCTTGACTTTTTAATCTTGATGCGCACTTGCGATTTATTTATTAGATTTGCATGTCGATTAAATGGAAATATGTAAAATTGACTCTACCCTATCATGTTTGGGCTCGAATAGAACGTCGTGATATGCAGAATACGATGGTGATGTCGGAATATGTAAGAAATGAAGGTCAGGGGACCTTGGCACCTTACAATGTCAATACACAAATTGATTCGGTTTGTTCATAAATTTTCTTCATTTGTAAATATTCAACAATTACATTGATGAATGTCATTTATTACTTTTATAAATTCGTATTTTAATTTTTAACTAATAAATAATAAGTTGTAAGTTTGGGCTCTCGTCCAGCACCTCAGAGGCCAGTAAGAGAGTAGGTTCGCTCCGCTGTTGGGATACTTCAGAAAAATTAGGGCGCCTGCTAAACTATGGCGCCACATGCAAATGATACAGTAATTGATGCATTTCTCAATTGCATAGGCCGATTAATAAATTCTAATGACATCAGTTTCCTATTACAACCCATAGGATGCTTTGAGTAACAGTAAAATAATCCAAGAGCAATGGCTGCAAAGGTCTGAAATGGTACCATGTCACCATGGAACATCGGGAACAGATTGCTGGAAGATGGGTTGAGATCATTAGATGCCATGTGACGTCTAGCGTTGACATCGTAATGAAGCCACTGATTTGAATGGTGTACAGATAGTCATCTGGATGCCTGACTAGCATTCTGTGGTGTTTAGCAATGAGTCTGTTTCATGTATTCAAATCGATGCCAATGGTCTGTGGACGACCTGGTGAATGATCGCAAGAGAAAGCGAATTCTCGAGATCTATACCCTTACAACTTCCTAAATTCATGCTGTAAGGAGGTAATGCAGTCATCACAGGACTGATTTGATAACTGTTGATGAAGGGCTGTGTATTCACCAATATGTGGCATCAATGGGAAACCATATAACCATAGCCTTCATGTCCAGGATACCAAATGGCATATTCCAGCACGATAATGCAAAACACCACAGCGCAGTTCTCTCCAAAAACGCCTTTAGGAGTATGTAGATTCTTGAGTTGTTTGCCTGTCACCTTATTTGTTAACCATGGAGCACGTCGGGGATTAGTTGAAAAGACATCTACACAATGTGCAACACAATTCAAGGGTCACTTTTTTTGAAACCGCGTTATTGTGCCCCATTGCGACATTGAATTTTTAAATTCGGCTCAAAGGTGCCTACAACCTTTCTCTCCAATGTTGCAAAAGCATGGCACCCTGCAGTGCGCAATTTAAAGAGGTATCAGATGGTTTGCCCTCTGTCGTGGGCTATAATAGCAGCAGAGTGCAAGTCAATTGAATGGGTGGTTAAGTCTCTCTACAGGCACGTATTAAAATGCTCTCCGAAGGTATGTGGATACACTGAGGTTCGAGGCTGTTATCGAATTACCAGGAGGGAACCCTAGCCGTTTTATTCACGCATCTGTCACAGTTGCATGGCACTGCCCATACCCCCCCCCTCCCCCCCACCATTCCAACTCCAACCACCTCCATGATCACGTCATAGGAGGGTGTCAAACAGGAGGGCAGCAAAAGCACAAGCTCCCTTTGCTGCTTCTGATGACGTTCGAATTTCGCCGAATCATGTTGAACGGTGCCCAGTGGTTCCCCAGTGTACCTCCCCAAACTTGCAGTCGCGCCACACTCGAAACGGTTCAGGTGGCTCTGATCATTTCAAATGGGATTACAGCCCCACAATGCCCTTAGAGAAGGGATGAATCATGCGTGGGGTGTGAGCATTGTCAAACGTTGTGAAGAACACAACCCTGTTGCACATCGCACTGCGAACCGTCGTTTTCTAACGCGGAATACAGGGTGTCCCAAAAAGAATAACCCGATTTTAAATAGAATTATTTATTAGGCAGAAGGTCTTAACACCAACAAGTAGCACACTAAATTACTCATAAAAGACAGAAGTTCATAAAAATCCAGCATAAATGTTCAATATGTCCTCCATTGGCTGCACGGACGACATCTAGCCGATAGACGAATTCATCCCAAACTGAATGTAAGGTGTCTTGTGTCACTGAAGCTACAGCAGCTGATATTCTGGTTTTTAGTTCATCAATGTCACGAGGTAAGGGAGGAAAATAAACACATTGTATAGCATATCCCCACAGGAAGAAATGACATGGTGTTAAGTTAGGGGACCTAGGGGGCCAAGAGCGTAAAGCCTGGTCTCGCGGTCCTGTACGACCTATCCAACGTTGAGGCACGCTGGGATTGAAGAAACTGCGCACGTTGTTGTGCCAGTACGGTGGCGCTCCATCTTGCTGATAGATGAAATTGTTAGAGTCAAGTTGTAGGAATAACCAGTTCCGTAGCATTGCAAGATATGATTGTCCAGTTACGATTTCTTCCTCAAAAAAGTAGGATCCATAAACCTTGCTTTGCGAGACAGCACAAAAAACATTCACTTTTGGTGAATCACGTTCGTGTTCAACTGTTTCTTTAGGATTTTCGAGCCCCCTTATACGCACATTATGGCTGCGAACCTTACCGCTAAAATGGAAAGTTGTCTCACCGCTGAATATCAACCGTGACATAAAAGTGTCATCTTCCATGTCCTCTAGAATAGCATTGTTAAAGTCCAGCCGCTTCACTTTGTCAGTATCTCGAAGAGCTAGTACCAGTTGTCATCGGTATGGTCTGAGGGCTAAACGGCGCCGTAACACACACCACACCGTCATGCGCAGTAATGCAAGTTCTCGGCAAGCACGACGCGTAGATTTGGAGGAGCCTCCGCTCAAATGCTCGTCGGATTTGATCCACTGTTTGCTCAGGAACGCGTGGCCGGCCAGGACTTTTGCCTTTACGGAGTCATCCTATTTCTTCAAACTGTCTATACCACCGTCAAATGTTCTTTAGTGTTGGTGGTTTAGCACGAAATCGAATATGAAACGCCCGCTGAACTGCAATCACTGATTGAGTACGACTAAATTCAATAACACAATACGCCTTCTGCTGCGCGGACGCCATACTGCGCCAGACCATGCCGATTACATCTAGCCCTGTTTCAGTTACCTAGTGACATCTGTCTCAATATTATTACAAGTTAAAATCGGGTCATTCTTTTTGGGACGCCCTGTATCTGGGAATCAACGCTTCTAGGAAAGGGACGGTTTCATTGACGCCTTTCATGCCACTTTCTGAGGACGTTGCACGTCGATTCTGATCGGTAATGTGTCTGAATTGTTTTTCTCGACCACCCATATGAATACCGGATGAGCTCAACTCTGGGCTCACATTCGAAGGTTGGATTCCCTCACTTCCTCATCGAGGACTCGTACTGCCTGGGCTACTCTCAGGGTGTGTCTTCGAGGTGCAAGAGCCCCACCCTTTCCTTGCCGTGCTGTCTGCACGCCGTCACTACTGCTCGCCGTCCGGTCCTCCTCGCCGCCGCGTCGCCGCTTGCCGGTGCTCGCCGCCGCCGCCGCCGCCTGGTCGGCGCCGTCTTCACCCCCTTCTCGCGCGCTGCCGCCATGTCCCAACCCACCACCACTATCATTTTCACTTCTCCCTCCGCTGCTCCAACCACCATCACATGGAGCTCATCCTCCGCCCCCCTTCACGTCCTTCCTTCTCTCCCTGTCCATTCTACCCCTGCGCCATTTTCGGCTGTAACTACCCCCAACTCGCGCTCCCCTATCACTGTCGCCCCATCGACATCTACCGACTTTCCGCCGCTCCCTGCACCGCTTTCAACAAGCTCCAAGCCAGCACGGATTTCGGCTCGATGTTCCACAGTCTCTGTGACACCCACACACCCTCCCTCAGCGTGATCCGCTGCTCAGGGTGGTACTGCGCCCTGCCATCTCCCCCTGCAACCCATCCCCCAGCCCCCTCTCCACTCTGTCGTGCCCACGAAACCTTCCAAGCGCCCAAATGTTGACCCTTCCCCCGAAATCTCCTCAAAGAAAACCCCCAAACCCCGTGACCCACCCACCCCCCTGGACATGACCCCAACGCCCATCCCTGCCACGCCTGCCACCAACACCTTTCTCCTCTCCAGTCCTGATCCTCAATTCCATGATGCCCGCTCCCTCACCCTAGCCATCTGGAAATACTACCCCAATGCCCCCATCTCCCTTCTGATTCCTCGCAAGGACTCGGTCCTCATTAAATCCCCCAATGCTTCCTTCCACACCAATCTCCTGTCCCACATCCCATGCATCCAATTTGTCCAATGTGCAACCCTCACCCCCTACCACACCCCATCCTATCCCCGTCAGCCTCAACTCCCCTATGTCCGCCAACCTTCACCGCTGTGATCACGAAGCTTAGCCCCGTGGTCACAGAGGCAGAAGTGTCGGCGGAACTCAACTCCTGGCCCAATATCGAAATCTGCTTGGCCCATTGCATCTTCAATGATGCTGGACTGACTTATCTCATGTGAGTATTCACTGAATCCTCCTCCTCCAATGACCACCTCCTCACTGAGGGAAGCCTCATCGACAATCGCCATCATAAGGTGGACCCCTCCCATTCCCCAGTCCAATCCTACTGCTGCCAACGCTGCTTCACATACAACGGCCATGTTACCTCTGCCTGCCCCTACTTGTCCCCACTGCAAAGCTTCCCACTTCCTCAAGAACTGCCCCAACCTCACCTCTCACCCCTCCTGCAACACCTGTAATGAACCACATCCTACCTACTCCTCGAAGTGTAAAGCAAAACCTTCTCCTGTCACCCCTGAGCTCACCGTCCCAGTTCATCCTGTTGATGACCCCATCCACCCCAACAACTTGCTCCGCCTTCCACCTACTCCAGAGGACATTATCCGTTTCATCAACATTGTGCTCCAAAACATTCACCCCTTCCAGCGCTCCCACACCCTTTCCCAGATCGCCCTCGCTGCCCATTCCATCTTCCATCTTACCACCTATGCCACATACTCCCACAACCAGGCCCACTTCACCTTCACCCCCCTCGCCAACCTCATCTAATTCTCTCCTCCCATGGTACAACAACCCTACCGTATCCTGTACCACAATATTCGCACCCAGCCCACCCACAAACTCCTCTTCCTCCATACCCTCCGTCAGCACCGCGTGGAAGCCTTCATCCTAAATGAAACCTTCCTTCAACCCCGTATCTCCATCGCTACAGCTCCTTACGCCCTTCACCGCACTGATAACCCATGCCCTCTGGCGCGTGGCGGAGTTGCTATAGGCCACCTCAAGCAACTCCCTCTCCAGCACCAATTTCTCCTTAACAATCCTGCCAAGCATCTCACCCTCAGCCTCTTCTTCCCCACCCTTACCGTCACCTGTGCAACCATTTATATCTGCCCTCACATCCCCATCCCGTACGATTTCCTGGCCCACATTAACCACATCTTCTCCACCTACGTGATTGCCGCCGACCTCAATATCCACAGCCGTGATCCTGCCGACCTCCAGCAGTGGCATCAGTTTATCACCACCCTCCAGGTTGACCTGGTTCCCCTACATCAGCACACCTGACCCGAATCCAACACCACTCCCGATGTGGTCCTTGCCTCTCCCAACCTCCTTGGGTGCATCACTGCAGATGTCCTTGACCTCATTGGCAGTGACCATGCTCCTGTTCTCCTCACCATCTCTAATGGTCACCCTCCCCGCAACGCTCCTCACCCTGACATCCCTCCTAAACTTGTCCATGATTACTCCCATGCCAACTGGGATGCCTACCAGGACTCCATTCATGCCCAGGTTGACGGCGACTACCTTACCCTGCAATCTCCTGATGACATTTCTTGCACTTCTGTCTTCCTGCACCAGACCGTGTCTGACGCTGTCGCCACCCATATCCCCACCAAAGCCATCCACCCTCACCATCCCGCCCTGCCTCTACAGGCCGTCCTTCTCCTTCAAGAGTCCTGCCACCTCTACCGCTCTTTTCTCCGCACTCGTGACCGGGATTCACTTACCCCCCACCGGCAATTACAACGACACATCTGCAACCTGCTTACTGCGAAGAAACGCCATGCCTGGCGCCAGACCTGTACACAACTCAACACCACACTGCCCATAAACTCTTCCAAGTATTGGTCTGCTTTCCACCGCCTTACTGGGAACCGTCCCACCCCTCAGTACCCTCTCCTCCTTGATGACCGTCCCTTTCATGACAACCTCAGTAAGGCCAACCACTTTGCCTCTCACCTCTCAGATGTTTTTCCATCCCAGACGATCCCCACTTTCATTATTCCCTCTTCCCTGACGTCATGGACCGTACGAATAACTCTGTTCCTCCCCTTGCTCCTAGCTTCCAGTACTTGGGCCACACACCACCATCTGAACTTAACACTCCCATCACTACACAGGACATCAGCCTCACACTACCCACTAAACACAACACTGCTCCCGGTCATGACTGCATTACCTACTGCCACCTCAAACACTGCCCTCCCTCCTTCCTTTCAGTCCTTGCCACCCACTACAATGTCATCCTTGCCATTGGCTTCTATCCCGACCTGTGGAAAACCTCCCATATCCTGATGTTCTCCAAACCCAACAAGCCTCCATCTGATACCTCCTCCTATCGTCCTATCTGTCTCACATTGGTGTTCAGCAAGCTCTTGGAATCCATCCTTTCCCGGTGCATCCATCACCACCTCTGCCAAAACCACCTCCTCCCCGACACCCAATGTGGCTTTCGACCTTCCTTCTCTCCCGATGACCAACTCCTCTGCCTCACTCATCTCCTCTCCCTCCAGCTTAACTCCCATCACTCCGCCATTTTTGTCTCCCTCGACCTCGAAAAGTCCTATGACTGTGTCTGGCATCCCGGTCTTCTGTTTAAACTCCAAACCTAGGCCCTTCCTGTCAACTACATCCATCTGACGCCCTCCTTCCTTTCTCCCGCCGACCCTCTTATGTTACCATAATGCCAATTCCCACACCTTCTACCCCTCTGCAGGTGTGCCCCAGGGCTCTGTCCTCTCCCCTCTCCCTTACCTCCTGTACATGGCCGATATGCCCCAACCCCCCCCCCCCTCCAGTACATCTCTTGCAATATGCTAATGACACCACATTCTTCGCCCTCGCTCCTACCCTCCAACGGTCCCAACGCCTTCTCCAGACTCACCTTGACCTTTTCGTTGCTTGGTGTAACCAGTGGCTCCTGAAAATCCCAGACCCAGGCAATCATCGTAGGTCATACCACTTGCTCCTACCGGCTCCTGGATTTCTCCCTTACCATCTGCGCCCGTCCTGTCCGCCTCATCCCCACCCTCACCTACCTTGGCTTCACCATTGACCATTACCTCACCTGGATCCATCATCTCCGCTCCATCCAATCCAAAGCCCACAACCGCCTCTGACTCCTCAAACTCCTCTCTGGCCGGACATGGGGTTGCACCCTTCTACCATCCTCCACACCTACAAATCCTTAATCGGTTCCATCCTCTGTTATGCCAGTCCCGCCTGGATATCTGCCCCCCCCCCCCCACAAATTCTATAAGACCCTCCAGATCCTTGAGCGTCATGCACTCCGCTTCGCCTTCCATATATGCCTCCCGTCCCCCATGTGGATCCTCTATGACGTCATTCCTTTCCTCCATCTGCTCCTATTCTCGAACATATCCGCATCCTCTACACCTCTCGCCACCTTGATCCTCCTCACCCCCTGGTTGCCCCTCTCCTCTCCTATCCCCGCTCCCTGCCACGTCTTCACCGTTGTGTCCCCCCCTACCCTCCATCTCTACACCCTTCATCTCCTTTCCCAAGGTGGCTTCAATCAACTCCCCCTCCTAGATGATGCCCTCTCTCCCTACATTTATCCCTCCTATCAACTCTGATCCTCACTCCCCCTTCTTTCTTCTGTCCTTTTCCCAGGCTTCCTCTCCCCCCCTTCCATCCTCTTTTTTTCCCCACCTCCCCTCTCTCTGCCCCCTTCTCTACCCGACTCCTTTTGCATTTCCCTCCTCTGCCTTTTCCCATTCCCTCTCAGGTCTGCCCTGCCCCTCTCCCCCCTTATGAGTCCTCTCCCTCCTTTGGTTCCCCCCTTTTCGTTTTTTCCTCTCCTTCCTCCTTGTTTTCCCTCTCCTCCAGGTTCCCCCCCCCCCCCCATCTGCCCTTGGCTAGGGAGTGTCATCTTTGTGCCGCCATTTTCGTGCAGTGTTTTACAGTGAGTGTTTTACAGTGAGTGTTCCATGTTGTGTGTCTTTTGGGAAGTGTTGCGAACGGCCATCATACTGTCACTGGGTGTGATTTTTTTATCTGTTGCAAACGGAAACCAGACTGCCGCCATGTTTTTTTAATTGTGTCCACTATGTTACTTGTCTGATTCCTGAGTATTTTATTAACACTGCCAACCCCTTTGCTTTCTGTTTTAACTTTCCGCAATTTTCCGCCATTTTACACCGTTTTATCGCCTGTTTTTCTTGTTTCTTTGCTTCTTCCGTTTTTAAAAAAGTCTGTAGGCTGTAGAGAAGCGTACAAAGCTGCTGCCAGCCCGTATTGAAATTCAATAAGGGAAGAAAAAACTCTGGGCGTCAAAAGAAGTTGTGAAATGAGGGTCAGAGGTCGTGTGACAACCTTTCCATCGTGTGATGTGTTGTCGGTGGCGTTGGACTAAATTGCGGCGAAATTTCGTACCAATGTAACATCATTCACCCACGTTCAACGTCACATCACGAGCCATTTGTTCGCATGTGTCGTCTCTCTCCTGTTTAAGGCGTCGCCGAGCCCGCGGGTGATGTCGCAGTTCGTCATGTTTTTGCACCGTTACTGAGGGAGACCGTAGACACTTTCGACAATTACGTGGTTTTGAAAAAGTGACCCTTCAATTGTATAACATAGTGAATTTTCACACTGGTGTCCGACTAGCTGTCTTCATTACCTGGGGCGAGCAAAGTTCCATGCGTGGGAAGAAATTCTTCAAGATAATACTGAGATACTTTTTTATTTCAACACCAAAACAAATACTAGAATATATTCGTGACGAGACATCACATACTGATGTTGATGACGTACATCGGTTCCGAATGAACTGAAATTTAAACATTCATGGATGTGACGTTTGATAAATACACAACTGGTTCCAGAATGAGATTTTCACTCTGCAGCGGAGTGTGCGCTGATATGAAACTTCCTGGCAGATTAAAACTGTGTGCCCGACCGAGACTCGAACTCGGGAGTTCGAGTCTCGGTCGGGCACACAGTTTTAATCTGCCAGGAAGTTTCACACAACTGGTGCTTCATGTTATAATATTTTCTATTTGCATAAGCGTATAATTACCTTATTTGACTGCATATTCTATAAGAGAAATATTTTTGCTTTCGTGCCAGAGAATTGAGACAGGATAGTCTGCCGAGAAGGGTTTTATGGATTTTATCAAACAATTTTTATTCCTTATACGAAATATACTCAACGAAATTTTCTTTCACATTGGGAATAGTACTGTATGTCAGATAAGTACGTTGTTGTGACATTTAACTATACGAAATTAGTCACTACGGCCAAGTAACACTATGTAGTCTGATGCGCAAAGATATCCGAATCACCTGAATTGCGCCGGCCGGTGTGGCCGTGCGGTTCTAGGCCCTTCAGTCTGGAACCGCGTGACCGCTACGGTCGCAGGTTCGAATCCTGCCTTGGGCATGGATATGTGTGATGTCCTTAGGTTAGTTAGGTTTAAGTAATTCTAAGTTCTAGGCAACTGATGACCACAGATGTTAAGTCCCATAGTGCTCAGAGCCATTCACCTCAATTGCGTCTCGCCTGGTTTGTGTGCAATTCATATAACGTAGTCCTCCAGACCCTCTGCTCTCTTTTACGGTACAGTTGTTTGACTATACAAAATGTCCACTTCAAGAGAGCACTAAATATAACTGTCCTACATGTCTATCAATCCAGGTGCAAATTAATAGATGACACAACAATTACGCTCGTAGACTCAAATTACTACAGTTAGTGAAATTCATTCTCCAGACGCTATTCACTTCTTTTTATTTTCCAGCATCACCCGTGGTTATCCTGTAAAGGTTTCGAGTAGATGTGACATTCTTTTCCTCTTATCGTTATGAAGATACGAACAATTTTTCTTAAAAATACTTCATTGGCAAGGTTTCAAATCAAGGAAGCAAAATGGGTTAAAAAACTCGCAAAATATGGGTCTGGCAAGTATGTGCGGAGCAAGTCCGACTTGTGCTCCTGCTAACACGAACGAAGAAACAACTGTCACCAGCACATTTAAAAAGGAACATATAACGCTGACAGTATTGTCTCTATTGTGTGAAATATGTCTTCATTAAGCGATACTGTTATTCTCTCTGCAATAATCAAAATAACGGATAGTATCATGTACTTTTATTAATTGCAACATAATCGCTGATTCTGCTTTGTCAGTGAAAGTGAAGTGCGTCTGATGAATGGCCGTGTCAACTTAAAGGCGCTTCAGACGGAGGAAACCCAAAATATCTTTAAGAGGTCCATCTGTCTTCACTCGGGACCCAATTTTTAATTTCACTTCATCTTCTGATGACATGCAGAAGGAGTCCGAACTGCTCTGCGAGTAGTTATTCCTGCCTTGTGAAAGCCCAAAGACCGTGTTGTATCGGCTGACAATCAGAACATTTTGCAGTCATGCAGCAAACTCTTCATTGTTGTACGGGATCATCTTGTTGCTTACTGCTCTTGGTTGCTTGCTACAATTATTGCGATAATTCCCAGGGCCAGTCAGAGAAAACTTTCTCACCCAAGCGACATATAATAAGCTTCCCCTCCCCCCCCCCCCCCCATCCTCTCACCCCTTTCCATTCGTGTATTCTCATCCACGCCAGTCTTAGCTACGAGCTGCGGTATGCACAATACACGAAGCCTGCAAGCGGCGGCTACTGGTCTGATGGTCCCGTATACAAATCTCACTGTTACAGCACCACTGGCTCAGCTTGGCACCCCAGGCACCGGTTATGTAGCTTGGGCCTGAAGCCACCCCAGTTAATTCCGTAGATAATTTGCATAACAAATCTTATCGTCTGGCACACAAGCGAAATGACGGTCATTGCCCTTGTTCTGTGTGCCACAATTTGATAAATAACGAGTTCACTGGCACTTATCTTCCGATGTTCAGAATTTTACTGAAAGGTGGCACATCCTGCATGAACGTTGCCAAATGTATGACACGTTTTCGTAGACTCATTCCTATCTGTACCCTACTTTCGATGCACTACCTCGACTTCACATGTTAATGGCTCTTTACAAGATCAAATGGTTCAAATGGCTCTGAGCACTATGGGACATAACATCTGAGGTCATCAGTCCCCTAGAACTTAGAACTACTTAAACCTAACTAACCTAAGGACATCACACACATCCATGCCCGAGGCAGGATTCGAACCTGCGACCGTAGCAGTCCCGCGGTTCCGGACTGAGCGCCTACAACCGCTAGACCACCACGGCCGGCCTTACAAGATCAAAACAACTGCCGAAAGCCGAGATTCTGGCTGTTCCTGAATGTTTTATCATACTAAGAAGTGCCTAATTTATTCAACTATTGTAATGGGTCATTCGAAAACTGTTAACCAAAAATTTTCACCTTTGTAAATTTTTGTGACGCAATTATGTTTTCATTTGTTAACCGGAAAAGAAGAGAGTCGTTTCGTTTGAGGTGTAGTTTTACACAAGAAAATTGTCTGATAATAAATGAGGAGCTTAGCTGTAGAAACGACGACGAAAGGAATACATGTAAGTTATTATTTTAAGAAGGTAGGATAGAACATGCAATGGTGCTAGAGAAAACCTTAGAGGCCAAAAGCTGTAGTGGAAGACAGATACTGAAATACGTGCATCGTATAACTGAAAATGTTAAGTGCAAATAGAGAGGTTGGCACAGGAGAGGCTGTCATGACGAGATGCATCAGACCATTCAGATTACTGGAGGAAACAAAACACTTCATAAGAGAATTTTTTTCGTGTTGTTGGCGTTGTGGTCTTCAGTCCGAAGACTAGATGATGTGCTTCTCTACGCTAATACAACAAGTCCATTATCTCTAAATAACTGCTCCAACCTGCTGCTATTTGGACTTTTTTACGTTATTCAAACCGTGGTGTTTCTCACCTGTTCTTCCCCCTCCCTCTCCTCCTCCCCTCATACAGTTCCATCCAATACCACAGCACGACTCCTTGATGCCCCAGCGTCACCTGGTGTAATTAGACTACATTTCATTACACTGGTTTTACTTCTGCCGGCCGGAGTGGCCAAGCGGTTCTAGGCGCTACAGTCTGGAACCACGCGATCGCTACGGTCGCAGGTTCGAATCCTGCCGCGGGCATGGATATGTGTGATGTCCTTAGGTTAGTTAGGTTTAAGTAGTTCTAAGTTCTAGGGGACTGATGATCTCAGAAGTTAAGTCCCATAGTGCTCAGAGCCATTTGAACCATTTTTTACTTCTTTTGATATTTATATCTTTCCTCGACGCTATCCTGCCATTCAGCTGTTCCCTTAAGTCTTTTTCCTTTAGTGACAGAATTGCAATGTCATCGCCAAAACTCAAAGTTTTTGTTTTTCGCCCTCAACTTTATTTTCCCCTTGGTATCCTTGACAGGTTGCTCAATGCAAAGATAGAATAACATCAGGACTAGACTACAGCGCTCTCTCATTGTCTTTTCAACAGCTGCTGCTCTTCATACCCTTCAACTATAGTCTGGGTTTCATACAAGTTGTAAATAACCTTAGGTTCCCTGTATTCTATCCCTGCTGCCTGCTGAGTATCATGTTCTCCAGTCAACATTGTCGAACGGTTTCTTAAAACCGGAGAATGTTAGAAGAATAAGATTAGGCCTACCTTTCTTCACCCTGCTATCTAAGATAGGGTCAGTATTGCCGCACATGTTCCTGCATTTCTCCGGAATACGAATTGATCTTCCCTGCTTTCTCTAGTTTTTTCTGTGACCCCTCCGTAAATAATTTGTGTCAGTATTTTGGAACCATGATTTACTAGGCCGACAGTTCGTTAATAGTCTCGTCTGTCAACCGCTCTACCTTGTAAAGTATTACGTTTCTCTTTGCATCTGACGGTATTTTTCCTATAGCATATACCTTGCGTATCTGATGCAATAGTTTTGTCGTGGTATTTTGTCCAGAGGATCTCAATAATTCTGAGGGATCGTCGTCTACTTTAAATGCCTTGTTTCGACTTAAGTGATTCCGTGCTCCGTTAATTAGAATCATTATCTCATCTGTTATTCGAGGACTTTGTTTATCTATCATTAAAACTGCTGTTGGTATTAAGCTTTGCAGGAACAATTCCTTACCAAAGGGATTTTGTTCACACGGTAATTTACATTCAGATAAATGTGACAATAGGCAGTGTAAATAATTTGTTTACCAAACATGATGTGGTGCCTATGTAGTGTGCAGTGAGTAGGTTCGTGGCGTGTCAACACAACTAACATATGGTTTAGCAGTTTTTACCCTGTCAAAGATTAAGTATGAGCTATAATGTCCCGTAAACAGCTGCTGTTCAATTGGATCCGGCAAATAAGCTTCTCAGTTTGCGGTACACATAAGAAAAAAAAATAAGAAAAATACAACAGCTATTGCAGAAATGAGCCACACTAATTATTCCCCCTAATCTTAATTTGCTGTGTGTGGGCTGCGGTTGGTGAATCTGAAAACTCTTCGTAGCTATGATTTAGCTTCGGTCCCTAGTTCCAAATAAAATTCCTTGTCCTATTAATTTCGTTAACTATGCAACTGCCTGCTCCATGTCTGTCAAAAGCAAGTGGAAGACGCACAAGATACAGTTTAGCAGCCTCTAGGAACACAGAATACATCCCTTAACATATTTGGCCACACTATGATCTTTGACTTACTTCCTGAAGGGAAGAGAATTATCCTTCTACATTCACCTCATATTTCCTTGTCACTTTGATTAATTGATCTGAATGGGTCACTTAAGGGATGACATAAAGTTAGAAAATTTATGTGTAGGAATCTCGCTCCAAGATGGAACAAAAACCACTGTCATTTTTTTTTTCAGTGCAAACTATCCGTCTTGTCCATCACTAGGGCAAAGAGAGCGCTCAGTGCGATAGTTGTCCGAGAGGCCAGTGGTAAAGTGTGCAAGTGTGCATCCTTCAAGGGTAAGTCTGTGGTAGCTGTCGGCTGCAATCTATTAAAAAATATTGGCAATTTGTGGTAAGGTCTTATGGGACCAAACCGCTCAGGTCATCATTCCCTAAGCTTAAACAATACTTAATCTAACTTGAACTAACTTACGATAAGGACAATACACACACCCATGCCCGAGGGAGGACTCCAGCCACCGACGGCGAGGGGTGGGGAGGAGTGGGGGGGGGAGGGGGGGAGAAGCGCGGACCGTAACAAGGCGCCTAGGATCGCGCGGCTGCCCCACGCGGCGTTGCAGTCCAGTGGGAGACGAAATTTTTACTTCATCTCTCATAAAATTGCAGTCAGGCAGATCGACAACCACTAAAGAAATCTTTAGAAAACTTCTCCCTCACACGTTTTTCTGCTATTTTCAATCAGTACGCAGTAGATCTAAAAATGAAAAACTTACACATTGACACAATTGTTGTGAGGGCTTTTTCAGGTTCAGTTAGGATATTTTTGGTTTTTTTATGAACAAACAATTGTAGTGACTTAATTGGGGCACTGAATAATTTGTTGACTGGATTTCCTTGGGTGTCTGCGTGCACTGCT
Source organism: Schistocerca serialis cubense (assembly GCF_023864345.2). Classification (NCBI taxonomy): domain Eukaryota; kingdom Metazoa; phylum Arthropoda; class Insecta; order Orthoptera; family Acrididae; genus Schistocerca; species Schistocerca serialis. Next base: position 795,758,771 of record NC_064642.1, on the reverse strand, counting down.
ACATTTACATACCTTCAGGGCAGTCCTGTAACACTACTTCAGTATGATCCTGGACTGCACATAGGCAAAAACGGTTTTATGCTAAAAGTGCATAATATCTCAGTAATTTGTGACGATTTGGGGACGACTGTAATTACTTTATTATAGAAGACTTCTGCTGTAAGGTTACCATGGTAAATTGGAATTCATTTGTATTAGTGCAGTGTACACTTTAAAGTGCCTTTGCGTTAGTTTACTGAACGCAGCGGATGAACATATGGAGTACGTTAATCATCAGCATCGTAGTCTGCCACATTATCAAACTTCCTCTGTACCAGTTCACTTGTTTCATTTTCTTCAATGATTTATTAGTATAGCTTTGACCACCAAGAAAGATTTCCTTGCACTGTTTGCTTTTCTGATTTGAAACTGTGTTATTTGCAGCTCATAAAATACTTTGTGGATATTAGTGTTTTGTTACCAGTGTTAGGTTCTCTTCCTCTGTATTATTATGTGTTAGAGGTAGTGCCAATGAAAGCGGTCTTGAGGAAAACCGCTTTATCTGAATAACATTAAAAAGAATAGTTTTACTAGCATTGTTAATTATATCATATAATGACAGAAAGCTAATCATTTATGGTGAACGGAATTCAAGTTTGCAGTAGACATAATACATTAAAAATAGAAATAGCTTCAACAGTTACTGAAGAATTGGGCCATCCAAACAATTGCCCCTGCTCTTTATTTATGATGTTTGAGTTACAGTCGGTAGATCTGGATATTATTTGTAACTATGCTTTACATCAAAATCATGGTTACAGAAAAGCAAATAGAAATCACTGGGCTATACTTCAGATATTGTGGCTAGCATTCAATATGGTAGCAGTATCTTCGAAATGAGAGTTTCCCAACTTCTAGCTAACTCAGAACATTGTCCGTCGTTAGTCTCACGGAGAACTGATAAGAATCACTGTAGAATACGTTTGGCAACTACGTAACATCGATTTATTTCCTGGTGTGGTTCAGAACTATCTTGTTACATTCAGTTGATAGTTCGTTGTCATTTCCGTGAATGTTCTCTCTTAAGGTGTAACATTGAGGTGTCATTTATTGTTTGATTCCAGGTGGGCCATTCCACAACGATTCTGTGTGGATTACTGTTACCAATTCTCTCAGTTAATCAACAATACAAAATGAGTTTGGATTCTTAGCAGCTCTGGTTCCAAAGCAAAGAGACATTGTGGACGCTTTGTGAACATCGTAAGTGGGCTAAACATTTCGTCTGCTTTTTACGTCTTCTCTTACCGAGCAATAAGGTTCCAGATCGAAATCGGTTAAGAAAATCCTAACATCAGCGTCTCAAGCCTTATCACAATTTCGATTTAGTACTCCATAGATCTAAAGGTGAAAAATTAAAGAAATTGTGACCTTCCACCCGTACTAAAACTTGAATTTTTTTGTTTATTCCAACACACAACACAGTTTTGTGACTACACAATTCTGCAGATCATGTGTGACACTGAATACTTTGTTAACTGGGTTTCTCTTTGGGTCTTCTCTTACTGCGATGTTTATGCATTTTCGTGGTAATCCCGAAATTCTTCCTGGATAAGACAAAGGACTTCACTAGACATAGATCGAAACAGGCTCAAAAGTGGGTAATATCTTGCCAATGCATGATGGTTTGGAATGGCTCGTGTTATAGATAGTTTGGTTGTATCGATTAATAATTTTGTCCTAAGGGCGTCCTGGTGAACAGCAATTCATTTATATTAGAACAAAGCCCCCCCCCCCCCCCATGAACCATGGACCTTGCCGTTGGTGGGGAGGCTTGCGTGCATCAGCGATACAGATGGCCGTACCGTAGGTGCAACCACAACGGAGGGGTATCTGTTGAGAGGCCAGACAAACATGTGGTTCCTGAAGAGGGGCAGCAGCCTTTTCAGTAGTTGCAGGGGCAACAGTCTGGATGATTGATTGATCTGGCCTTGTAACATTAACCAAAACGGCCTTGCTGTGCTGGTACTGAGAACGGCTGAAAGCAAGGGGAAACTACAGCCGTAATTTCTCCCGAGGACATGCAGCTTTACTGTATGATTAAATGATGTTGGCGTCCTCTTGGGTAAAATATTCCGGAGGTAAAATAGTCCCCCATTCGGATCTCCGGGCGGGGACTACTCAAGAGGACGTCGTTATCAGGAGAAAGAAAACTGGCATTCTACGGATCGGAGCGTGGCATGTCAGATCCCTTAATCGGGCAGGTAGGTTAGAAAATTTAAAAAGGGAAATGGATAGGTTAAAGTTAGATATAGTGGGAATTAGTGAAGTTCGGTGGCAGGAGGAACAAGACTTTTGGTCAGGTGATTACAGGGTTATAAATACAAAATCAAATAGGGGTAATGCAGGAGTAGGCTTAATAATGAATAAAAAAATAGGAGTGCGGGTTAGCTACTACAAACAGCATAGTGAACGCATTATTGTGGCCAAGATACAAACGAAACCCACGTCTACTACAGTAGTACAAGTTTATATGCCAACTAGCTATGCAGATGATGAAGAAATTGATCAAATGTATGACGAGATAAAATTAATTATTTAGGTAGTGAAGGGAGACGAAAATTTAATAGTCATGGGTGACTGGAATTCGTCAGTAGGAAAAGGGAGAGAAGGAAACATAGTAGGTGAATATGGATTGGGGGGAAGAGGAAGCCGCCTTGTAGAATTTTGCACAGAGCATAACTTAATCATAGCTAACACTTGGTTCAAGAATCATGAAAGAAGGTTGTATACCTGGAAGAATTCTGGAGATACTAAAAGGTATCAGATAGATTACATAATGGTAAGACAGAGATTTAGGAACCAGGTTTTAAATTGTAAGACATTTCCAGGGGCACATGTGGATTCTGACCACAATCTATTGGTTATGAGCTGCAGATTGAAACTGAAGAAACTGCAAAAAGGCGGGAATTTAAGGAGATGGGACCTGGATAAACTAAAAGAACCAGAGGTTGTACAGAGTTTCAGGGAGAGCATAAGGGAACAATTGACAGGAATGGGGGAAAGAAATACAGTAGAAGAAGAATGGGTAGCTCTGAGGGATGAAGTAGTGAAGGCAGCAGAGGATCAAGTAGGTAAAAAGACGAGGGCTAATAGAAATCCTTGGGTAACAGAAGAAATATTGAATTTAATTGATGAAAGGAGAAAATATTAAAATGCAGTAAATGAAGCAGGCAAAAAGGAATACAAACGTCTCAAAAATGAGATCGACAGGAAGTGCAAAATGGCTAAGCAGGGATGGCTAGAGGACAAATGTAAGGATGTAGAGGCTTGTCTCACTAGGGGTAAGATAGATACTGCCTACAGCAAAATTAAAGAGACCTTTGGAGAGAAGAGAACCACTTGTAAGATTATCAAGAGCTCAGATGGCAACCCAGTTCTAAGCAAAGAAGGGAAGGCAGAAAGGTGGAAGGAGTATATAGAGGGTTTATACAAGGGCGTTGTACTTGAGGACAATATTATGGAAATGGAAGAGGATGTAGATGAAGATGTAATGGGAGATAAGATACTGCGTGAAGAGTTTGACAGAGCACTGAAACACCTGAGTCGAAACAAGGCCCCGGGAGTAGACAACATTCCATTAGAACTACTGATGGCCTTGAGAGAGCCAGTCATGACAAAACTCTACCATCTGGTGAGCAAGATGTATGAGACAGGCGAAATACCCACAGACTTCAAGAAGAATATAATAATTCCAATCCCAAAGAAAGCAGGTGTTGACAGATGTGAGAATTACCGAACTATCAGTTTAATAAGTCACAGCTGCAAAATACTAACGCGAATTCTTTACAGACGAATGGAAAAACTGGTAGAAGCGCACCTCGGGGAAGATCAGTTTGGATTCCGTAGAAATGTTGGAACACGTGAGGCAATACTAACCTTACGACTTATCTTAGAAGAAAGATTAAGAAAAGGCAAACCTACGTTTCTAGCATTTGTAGACTTAGAGAAAGCTTTTGACAACGTTAACTGGAATACTCTCTTTCAAATTCTGAAGGTGGCAGGGGTAAAATACAGGGAGTAAAGGCTATTTACAATTTGTACAGAAACCAGATGGCAGTTATAAGAGTCGAGGGGCATGTAAGGGAAGCAGTGGTAGGGAAAGGAGTGAGACAGGGTTGTAGCCTCTCCCCGATGTTATTCAATCTGTATATTGAGCAAGCAGTAACGGAAACAAAAGAAAAATTCGGAGTAGGTATTAAAATTCATGGAGAAGAAGTAAAAACTTTGAGGTTCGCCGATGACATTGTAATTCTGTCAGAGACAGCAATGGACTTGGAAGAGCAGTTGAACGGAATGGACAGTGCCTTGAAAGGAGGGTATAAGATGAACATCAACAAAAGCAAAACGAGGATAATGGAATGTAGTCAAATTAAATCGGGTGATGCTGAGGGATTAGTTTAGGAAATGAGACACTTAAAGTAGTAAAGGAGTTTTGCTATTTAGGGAGTAAAATAACTGATGATGGTTGAAGTAGAGAGGATATAAAATGTAGACTGGCAATGGCAAGGAAATCGTTTCTGAAGAAGAGAAATTTGTTAACATCGAGTATAGATTTAAGTGTCAGGAAGTCGTTTCTGAAAGTATTTGTATGGAGTGTAGCCATGTATGGAAGTGAAACATGGACGATAACCAGTTTGGACAAGAAGAGATTAGAAGCTTTCGAAATGTGGTGCTACAGAAGAATGCTGAAGATAAGGTGGGTAGATCACGTAACTAATGAGGAGCTATTGAATAGGATTGGGGAGAAGAGAAGTTTGTGGCACAACTTGACTAGAAGAAGGGATCGTTTGGTAGGACATGTTTTGAGGCATCAAGGGATCACAAATTTACCATTGGAGGGCAGCGTGGAGGGTAAAAATCGTAGAGGGAGACCAAGAGATCAATACACTAAGCAGATTCAGAAGGATGTAGGTTGCAGTAGGTACTGGGAGATGAAGAAGCTTGCACAGGATAGAATAGCATGGAGAGCTGCATCAAACCAGTCTCAGGACTGAAGACCACAACAACAACAACAGAACAAAGCATATTTTATAGCGTTTCACTTTGATTTATTGAATGTAATAGAAAGTCATAGGAGAGATGTTAATCATCAATAATATGTCCCCACCCTTCTATTAACTAAAACAGTCCACGCACGTAGAAAGCTACTGGTTTGAAGCGCATTTTCTTTCACAAAGAATTTTTCTTGATAGTTATTCGATAAGGGGCGAAAAGGATAAACATCAGAGGGCTCTAGATCAGAAGAAGAAGTGGACTGTAATGCAGTTATCGACACCAGACATCCTGTTTGTGCCACTATATGCACACGCTCGTCAGCCACCAAGTCCCTGTCCTCTTTCAAAATATCTATGGATTGAACTGCTGGTCAATTTACAAACATGTCATAGTCTACTCGAGGTTCAGAGTGGGAAATGAAACGAAGCATGAAGCACAAGGAGAAGGCGACTGGACAAACCACGATGTGTTTGTGCATGTTGTAGCCCCACGAAGGACTGAATGGTACTCACACATTAAAGAAATGTCAATTGCTTATGAACAGTAATTTGTTCAGTAATTTCGCTTTGTTTGTGATAATATACTGTATAAGTGTTCTGCTAGCAGCAATGTAGACTGTCATTACAATGAAGAGTGAGTGTTTAGTAACTTTTTATAACCTCGTACACAGTTACTACTGCGAGACACCTCCCGATATTTTTTTTTTTTCCTCACAAACACACGAAAGCTTTTGCCCTGATGGACCTGGGCTCCGTTTCGTGTCGGTCATATAATTCCCATTATCAGTTTTTCTTTAGTCGTCTTTAAGTTTGGTTTGTTCATTTTGATGCTCTCGCCGTAGTCACACATTCTACCAAATTCTTCATACTGTTCATTCGTGACGCGGCTGCTCGCAACCGCTCCTAACGCATGACCAGCAACGATTCTCTTCACACCAAGACGGCACGTGACCACTTCCTCTGGGGCAGAGTTGACGTTATACAAGACAGTGCGCCCTCAGCTTCGAAAATTCTCCGAAGTCAGAGATACGAAATGGTACATCAAAGACAATAATACTCATTACACTATATATAGTAATGAAATGTTTTGTTATCTCGTCAACAGCAGCTGAACCACTGAAACACAAAGTCAGACCAAACTTCGAAACTTCTATTAAATAATTTCGCTCTACACTAAATGTTACTCCATCTAGTTACCTGTTAGTATTTGATCGTCTCTGTGTTACTAATTTCACAGATGTCTTCTTTACATGATATGAATCTTTTCTCTCAGTATTACAGTAGCGCCTGTGATTTCGTCGGATTGATGCTAATGACGGTCAAGAACTGCAGTTCGTATTCGTTATTTCTTTCTCCGTAAATAAGAAGATAAATGAGCCGAGAATAAAGGCGAGATATTAAAATCTGCGGTTCGTTGAATCTTCACTCGAAAATGTTCGTTTCAATATGGTTATGGAATATCAAATTTTATTGTTAGGTTGTGACGCAGTACACCATAATTGGTATTTCTAAGCGCCATACACGTCTGAAATCATATCCTTATACACTGCACGACTCCGTATGATGAAAGTCACTTGTCCAGGAAGTAAGAGACGTATCGGGCATAACAAAGTACAGTAGTCGAATATTTTTGTTCTCATGGCTGTATGTAACCCTGATAGAGCAGGAAAATCTCCTCAGGTTTCATGCCGCTTCAGTTTTCAGTGTAGCCGCGACTCACCGGAAGGCATACACTCACCATCCTTCTTCAGGCGAAGTGCTTCGTAGTTCGTAATCTCGCATTCCGTCGCAGCAAGAAAAATGAATAAATGTTTGTGTACTGATACCCGCGAAATTTTCTTTTTTCATAGCCCTCTATGGAAATGAAGTCTCATGCTTCTTGACAGAGCGTAGGGGAACGATGCGGGAGACCAGCACCACCGTACTGGACAGGGTCCTAGTGAAGGGGGTTTGCCTTAGCCTTCCTCCGACCGTAATGGGGATGAATGATGATGATGAAGACGACACAACAACACCCAGTCATCTCGAGGCAGGAGAAAATTCCTGACCCCTCTGGGAATCGAACCCGGGACCCCGTGCTCGGGAAGCGAGAACGCTACCGCGAGACCACGAGCGGCGGACATTGCCCTGTATAGCTACTACAGTTGTTTTACCGAACTTACTGATCAAATCAACTTTTCATTACGTCACGACATTACACCCAGACGATCACGGATCGAGCAAATCTAAGCATGTAGCAACACAAAGACAACAACGACGCGTTGTCAGTATCTGTAAAAACAAACTTCAGATGATTCTTCTTCATATCTCTATGATCACATTATTTTTATGCATTCCCCGTAGGTGCTTCACTCACGCACGACTTCTAGTCACTATGCTGATGACTGCACCCTGTCATCCACATTTCCCGTTGTAAGAAGCACGGAAAACCTCTTTAGTTTTCGGGAAAAACTGAATAGTGTCTAAGTACATGTCAGTGCTGTATGAAGCGGCTTTACCTGCCGAATCTTCCATACGTACGACGAAAGTTTGCTATATAACGAACGTAGCTCTGGAAATAGTTTCGGAGACCAGGACGTCCTCTTTTAGGTCGTAACGAACACTATAGTCGAACTGCATATCGCATAATCTCCCTGAAAACTTAGCGTTACCATATCTAAATGGGACCTCGTCGGGACGCTCTCAGATGGGGGTGTAGAAATGAAGTAAAAATTTTATTTGATATAATTACGAGGGCTGTCCAGAAAGTAAGTTACGATTGATCGCGAAATGAAAATCACAGTGAAAATCAGAAATGTTTCATTTGTAACAGTTAGCTACACCTTTCAGCTACTTCTCTACGTAGCCGCCGTTCTGCCTCAGACATTCGTCGTAGCGTTGTACCAACTTTCCAATACCCTCATCGTAGAAGGCAGCCGCCAGTGCTTTCCGCCAATTCTCTACGCTGGCCTAAGGCTCGTTGTCTGTGCCAAAATGTTGTCTTCATAGCCAGCGGTTCGTTTGAGCAGAGATGATACTCAGTGGGAGACAATTTCGGACTGTATTGTGGGTAACCAAACATTTCCAATTGAAACGATGCAGGAACATCTTCATTGCCCCTGCAGAATAAGGCTGAGAATTGTCTTGAAGAAGAAACCGCACGACAGTTATGTAATGTTGGTTGGATAATTTCAGGGGAAAATTCTCACCAGGCCCTCGTACTTGGCGGGAGACACTATTTTCTATAACATCTTTACGCGTTCACTAAGAGCTCAGGAATGAAAAGAGCGACATAGTTCTACCTAGAGTCATACTAGAGACACTGCCCAACATATCTTTGCAAAGCTTTATCGGATTTTCATAGTCGTTTCCATTTCGCGACCGATCGTAACTTACTTTCTGGACAGCCCTCGTACTTTCAATTCAGAACGCAAGTCTATGGATCTTTTTGGGGCAGAAGTAGTTGGTACGCCATATTTTTCGAAATATTACACCTCTTTTAGTAGGTCTTTTTTTAAATTTTTACACATTTATAAGACTCCATGCAAGTCAGCTTGTAGTTAAACCGGCACTATAAGATTAATTCCGCAGTGCTTGGCAGCAGTCGATTTATTTCATCAGTCCACTGATCCGACATCAGCGTAAGTACTGTTTCCATAGTGGCGCAGTGCACTAGAACACAAAATAAATACTCGCATAGTTTTAGCAGTTGCCATTTCGGTTTCCTTAAGAAAGTAACTCCACCTTTCTTCCATTGAGTGTTTAGACTTCGATTCCTCAGAATCACGTTCAGTTTCTACCAAGCTCTTCAGATACATACATCCCTGAAGATAAGTGTCCTACGAAACCTTCACACCGTTTGTAGTCAGGTATATAATAGCGTTTTCAATCGTCACCCAGTGTGGGGTTTCAGATTGCGTCATCCAATCAAATATTTGACATGTGTTAAAATAAGTAGCCCATTTCTCCAAGTAATCAAATGCTATGATATAGAAATCGATTGTCTCTTCTTCAAAGTTCAAAATTAAATGAATTATTTCTCTGTTAAGGTTCTCATTCTTTAATTTGTTGCCGGCCGAAGTGGCCGTGCGGTTAAAGGCGCTGCAGTCTGGAACCGCAAGACCGCTACGGTCGCAGGTTCGAATCCTGCCTCGGGCATGGATGTTTGTGATGTCCTTAGGTTAGTTAGGTTTAACTAGTTCTAAGTTCTAGGGGACTAATGACCTCAGCAGTTGAGTCCCATAGTGCTCAGAGCCTTTAATTTGTTCAGATCAATTTTGGTTTGCATGCCAATAAAATTCGCAGTCTTCCTTTCTCAAACAACTTTGTTTGTCGATTAATATATTTCTTATTTCAATTATCGAGGTTATTTTCTCAATGCCCTTTTTTTTCAAACAGAGCCAAGTTTGACTGCAGAAACATATGGTAAATTCCACTGATCGGACTACTGAAGAAATCTGAAATTATTTTAGGGGGCCTGTCTTCGGCGTCAAAAAAATGTTTTAATGGAATCCAGAGCTTAAGAATTCTCTCTGTTGCGGGCATTAACGACCGCCATCTAACATTTGAGTGAGATACGAGAGTCTGACGATTGACACCAACGTATAAGCAGAGCTCTTTTGGCTTCTCTGTACTTAGTGTGTATATTGAAAAATAATTAAATATTTTCATGACGAGTATTTCATTATCGACAGTTGAGACTCCATCAGCGCTTGACATAGTATTGTGGGTGCGTATAGACAGGGCATCCAATTCTTCTACATTTATTCCTAGTTCTTCTATAATTTGCTATAACACATTCCACTGGCTGCGTCGATGGAGCCCCCCGAAGTTGGTATTGGCATTGTTTCCACAAAAACGGATTATTTTTCTAAAATAATCTGTGGATGTCTTAAAGTGTGTACACAAAACTTTGCAGTAGTCTCCGATGTTTTTTTATTCAGCGAATCAAACTTCAACAGCTTCTGTAGGATTCCGTCAGTTTCAGGAAATTAATGAACAACTAGAGGGAACATCTTTTGAGCCTTGTGGTTCGATGCGTCGATGCCCATGCCTTAAAATGAAACTTGTTGCTATTGTTTTACGCATTCGGACACGGATGTTCAAATCGTTCAAATGGCTTTGAGCACTATGGGACTTACCATCTGAGGTCATCAGTCCCCTAGAACTGAAAACTACTTAAACCTAACTAACCTAAGGACATCACAGACATCCATGCCCGAGGCAGGATTCGAACCTGCGACCCTAGCGGTCGCGCGGTTCCAGATTGTAGCGCCTAGAACCGCTCGGCCACCCCGGCCGGCGACACGGATGTGATGCGAGAATATTTCTGAGAGTCGCTGTAGCTTTGGTCCTGGCTGTAGGCTACTTTGTGGCGACTTTGGAGTCAGAATACATTGCGGCATTCTGCTTTACGGTGTAGTCAAGAGAACTGAAGGATTGATTATGCTCGAAAACTTTACAAGCTGTTGTTAGTTCTGCAGCAGCAGCGAACAATTCTTTTCGGCTATCTTATTTAATTATGAATGTAGAAATTGGTTTTGGTGTCGATGCTACCGGAAATCTATTTGCATGATTTTTAGTAGAAATGTGATGCCTCACATCGGCTTTATCTCCGTGAGTTTCTGAGATGAAACAGCTACAAATCTCACACAACGCTTCCTGATTCGTACGTCTTTTCTTGACTCCTTTGTCTTATCATCCGATGAGTGGGACTTTCTCTTTCCATCTTCAGGCATTTTCATAAGCTATGATAAGTTTGTTAGACGATAAGTAGTTGACAATGACATTTTACTCGTCGAATTACACGTCACTCTACACTTCACGCCCTGTACACACGCTGTACACACTGCAGATATTTCTAAATTGCAGTCGTTAGTATTAAGTTTAGAAAGAATCGTCTTGCCAGATCGCTATTCAGATGGAAACTGCTCGATTCTTTTTTTTTTTCCACGGGATCTTCATTGGGGTATTCTGCTACCCGGTTGTGTATGGAGTGTCCAGCCTTGAGGCTTCTCCTCCCTTGTCTGTGTTGGAGAGGTATGTGGACGTCTTGGTCTGTTTGTCATCTGGTTGATCCGTCAGTGGGGTGCTTCTCTGGCTAGCCGATCCTTTCGACTAGCAGGTCCGGCCATCCTGTTGACGCTCGAAAGTGTATCTTCCTTCCGAGAGCTCGTATTTCCGGATTGTTCAAAACTTGTGTCTTCTGATACAAAAGTTTCGCCGTCGCGTAGTCCCGGGACTCCGGCTATCTGGTGTGCAACTGTCGAAGGGAAGTTGCGATCCACGTGTAGCGCAAGTCTGAGCGCTCGATTTTGCAGGGTTTGCAGCCTCTTGATGTGATCTTCAGCAGCATTCGCCCATACCACTGTGGCGTACTCCAGGGCAGGGCGGAGCAGCGCCTTCAAGAGAGTCACTCCGAGGTGAGGAGGTAGTGTTGAGCTTGGGTTAAGTAGGGGATACAGTGGACGGAGTCTTCCTGATGGCTTCCGTCTGACATCCGCGACGTGTTGGCGCCACGTAAGACGTCGGTCGAGCGTGACGCCCAGGTATCGCGCGGTGTCGCTCCACGGAACGGCACTGCCGGCGATTGAGTCATCGCTGCATTAAAGTGGAGTCGCTACTTGACCTCCCAATTGACGAGACAATCGCATGTGAGCTGGAGTCTTCGCTGCAGAAGATGGGGCCCCATACTGCAGGCTAATACAGCGCTATCATCCGCGTACAGAGCCATCTGTACGCGGTCAGTCTTCGGAGTATCTGCCGTGAACAGGGTGTAGAGGATCGGCCCAAGGACCGACCCCTGTGGCACACCTGCCTGTATGCGTCGGTCGTGGAACGTCCGGTCTGCCAGTGCTCGATTCTTCCGCGTGGCGCTGCTTAAATAGTTCCAGCCCCGTGCTACTGGAGCAGTCTGGTATTTTCTCGAGTGATGGCGCTAGTTCTAGAAAGTGCTTTCACAGTCGATACACGACATACAAGATGCAACGCCATCGGTGAGGCGACCTTGTCAACATAAACTTGTTAACAAAAATAAAACTAACTTAGGCTGCATTTACATATTGCGCTAACAGATGTCGTTACTTCAGTACTTGAGCCCAGATCGTAACAATATTTTGCAAAAAAGGGACAAAATTGGGTCTTATCGGGATGTAGGGACTAGAAATTCCATAACGGTGACACTCCCGATACATCGGAACGGATGGCAACCCTATGTAAACTACAAGTTTAAGAAGCACGACGCTTGAACTGTTATGGTTTAAGGAATTACTAAGATACTTTCACAATGCAATCGTTGGATACTGTTGTTCCGAGTTTAATGAAGATTGCTCGCTACAACCAAATTTGGTGAACTTCAACGTTTTCTTTTTTTTTTTTTTTAATTGATTCTTCTCCTGTGGTTCCCGCCTCTCAATTTTTTCATTGGGTCACCACAGTGATCTGTTTACACCTACACGCAAAAATTTGCCTGTGGATCATAGAAGTTAACCACTTTCGTCGGATTCATGAGTCTCCAGCGACTACCAGTTCGTAGTTACATAAAAACTTTTGTTCTTTTTGTACTTGATTAAGAATTATGTACTTATTACTAGATACAAACCTTATGGTATTTATTAACTACGCACGAGCTAGTAAGCTATTAGATCGGTACAGGCGCGCAATACTTCGTCAGAAGACACCTATATAAATAGAAAAATTTCTTCCTTCACATAAGCTGAGAATGCGGGGAAAAGGTTTATGAAGTAGTCAGTATAGACGGAAAATTAATCTATTTATCAAAGACTCCCCTACAGCAGTAAGAGTTTGTTTCCCTTAACAACAAAAAAGGTTAAAATTGAGCAGAAACTAGGATACTAGATGAAAAAATACTGGTATGAAAATATCTTGTGCTACGAAAACTAAATACTGCCTTATTAAGACGACAAACTAATCCAGAACTGAAAATCCAGTATCACCGGTACTGTAAAATGCAAAGTCTGATAATAAGAAAGCGAAATGCTTTTTTTAAAAAATTAAACAAGAATGAAGTAAAACAAAACAATAGCAAAAGTGACTGAAGCATCCTGGACGTGGAACATTTCCACGAGAAACACACGTGCATCTAGTTCATGCTCTATATTTAAGAACACAATGAGTTCAATACAAAAGGTCTCCATTGACTGTCAGAGACCAGCAACAACTTTGTAACTAGTTCCTAAAAGAAAAATAAATTCACAACTAAGCGTGATTAACTGGAATACGAGTCTTGATAGAGGAGCCAACAGAATGAAAACTTCTACAATCAGAGTTCGTTCTCCACTAGTTTGACCACCAAATGTTTAGGTCCGTCCCCGGTAGCTGAGTGGTCAGCGTGACAGACTGTCAATCCTAAGGGCCTGGGTTCGATTCCCGGCTGGGTCGGAGATTTTCTCCGCTCAGGGACCGGGTGTTGTGTTGTCCTAATCATCATCATTTCATCCCCATCGATGCGCAGGTCGCCGAAGTGGCGTCAACTCGAAAGACCTGCACCAGACGAACGATCTACCCGACGGGAGGCCCTAGCCACACGTCATCTCTCTCTCATGCCCTCGCTCTCGTTGAGCGGAGCTCATTGGAACAGACTAACACGTAAGTTATGATCTGTACGAGTTCTCAGTTTCTATAGGCTGGCCAAATGAGTCTGCCAGAACACCAACAGGCCTGCGACTACGTTGCCGATGTCTCCTTGGCTGGCTGCTTCGTAATTGTCGTGATGGGCGCGAACGCGGTCCTAAACACACGCAGGTGGAGGTACACTTCCTCCTGATTCGCTGCAAGTGACACTGGGGGACGCAGTAAAAGGTTCGCAGCAGGAACGACCTCTCTTGCTAATTTACAAGCCCTCTGTACTTTCGTTCGGTGTACGCGAAGGCCCTCTGCAAGTCGCGCTGCAAATGGCGGAGCGGCAACGTCGTCTAGTCGCAAGCGCTGAGTTGGCAGCCAACCCGACGGCGGTGTTGCCGTGTGGCGCAGCAACCCTACGGTTTTTGCGACACGCCAGAGACACATACAAAAATCGCAACCCGAATGCAACTGAGGTCTCACGAAATGCTTTGGCAGAAATGATGACACATTTAAATCATCAGCCACCAGATACAACGATATCTTCCTCACAGTCGCAACAAGCATTGACCCCACCAATTAACAGCAGAGTATCATGCTCTAGCTGTGTATCGGGTGTTGCCTGGCTACGTATTTGTTCCAGTCTTGTATCAGTTCATCTCTTCCTTCCATCTGCACCACCGCCTTTCTCTGTTCAACTCCTCCTCTCCCTACTGTCTGCCCGTGTCCCCCCGGCCCTCTCTTTACCTACTCCTCCTTCCTCGCTCTGTCAGTCTGCTCCTCCCCTCCTCAGTCTGTCTACTGCTTTCCACACTGTCAATCTCCTCCTCTGACCTCTCACTCCATCTCCTCATCCCCAGTCCTGGTCAGTCTCTGCCTCCTTTCACTGTCCATTTCCTCCTCTCCCTCTCTCTGTCCATCTCTTCCTGCCCCATCTCCCTGTTCATCTCCTCTTTCCTTTCTGTATCCATCTCCTCCTCTTCCTTCTCTCTCTCTCCATCTCCTGCTCTTTCCTCGTCCATTCCCCAAACCTACCTTTGCCCACCTCCCCATCTCCTCCTATCTGCGCCTGTTTTCTCTTTCCCCCACACTGTGTATCCATCTCCTCATACTCCCTTCACTCTCTACGTTATCATACGCAACCCAATAGGAGGCTGGTGGTTCTTACCCTGACAGTACTTCTTCCCACATTTTAACTAATATGTTTACCAGTTTGATTGACATCACTCCAGGATTTTAGGATGAGCTTTTTACGCGTGGTTTTGCTCACATATGCACATGTCAAACGGATTTTACACATATCTCACATATTTCAAGCGTGTTTATACACATATTTCAACTGCATGTCTAGCGAAATTCGCACTGTAGTTTCAATCTCACGAAGCTATATGTTAATGACGTCGCCTCCTGAAGTATGTGGTATACAATAATCTAACCTTGCAGGTGCCTACAGTGATATCTGTAGCTACTGAGGCCGGCCGTGGTGACCGAGCGGTTCTAGGCGCCACAGTTTGGAACAACGCGACCGCTACGGTTCGAATCCTGCCTCGCGCATGGATGAGTGTAATGTCCTTAGGTTTAAGTAGTTCTAAGCTCTAGCGGACTGATCACCTCAGCAGTTAAGTCCCGTAGTCCTCAGAGCCATTTGAACCATTTTGAACATCACATACTGATGTTGAAAACGTACGTCAGTTCCGAATGAACTGAAATTTACAACATTTATGGATGTGACGTTTGATAAATACACAACTGGTGCTTCATGTTACAATAGCGTATAATTACCTTATTTGACTGCATATTCTATGAGAGAAATATTTTTGCTGTCGTGCCAGTGAGTTCAGATGGGCCAGTCTGCCGAGAACTGTTTTATAGATTTTATGAAACAATTTTTAATTCTTTATACGAAATATACTCAACGAAATTTTCTTTAACACTGGGAATAGTACTATACATCACCTAAGTTCGTTGGTGTGATATTTATCTATACGAAATTAGTCACTACGGCCAAGTAACACTATGTAGTATCATGCGCAAAGTTATCCGAATCATCTGAATTGCGTCTCGCCTGGTTTGTGTGCAATTCCTGTAACGTAGTCTTGCCCCTGGTCTCTTTTTCGGTACAGTTGTTTGACTATACAAAATGGTCACTTCAAGAGAACACAAAATATAACTCCCCTGCGTGTCTATCACTCCAGGTACAAATTAATAGATGACACAACAATTACACTCATAAACTCAAATTACTACAGTTAGTGAAATTCATTCTCCAGACGCTATTCACTTCTTTTTATTTTCCAGGATCACCCGTGGTTATCCTGTAAACGTTTTGAGTAGATGTGACATTCTTTTCTTTTTATCGTTATGAACATACGAACAATTTTTGTTAGAAATACTTCATTGGCATTGTTTCAAATCAAGGAAGCAAAATAGGTTGAAAAACTCGCAAAAAAATGGGCCTGGCAAGTGTGTGCGGAGTAAATCCGATTTGTGCTTCTGCTAACAGGAACGAAAAACGATTGTCATCAGCACATTTAAAAAGGAACATAAAGCGCTGACAGTATTGTCTCTATTGCGTGAAATATGTCTTCATTTAGCGATACTGTCATTCTCTCTGCAATAATCAAAATAACGGATATTATCAGGAACTTTTATTAATTACAACATAATCGCTGATACTGCTTTGGCAGTCCTAAGTTCTAGGGGACTGATGACCTCAGATGTTAAGTCCCATAGTGCTCAGAGCGATTTGAACCATTTTTTGTAGCTACTGTTTGCGAAATGTGTGTTGAATAGAATTAATAATAAGGAAGTAATACAATTAAATGCCATGTCCCATGTGACACTTTTACTGCGTGAGCAGCGAAAATGTAGTAAGAGGCAAACTTTTTTCCTTCCATTATTTTGTGGAGATCACAAAAGAGAAAACGTTTCGCAAAGGTATGATATTATGTCTAAAGTTTGTTGCAAGTCTCTAAGTATTCTCATTCTCAAATACTGGATGCATGGGTATTCTTGCGTCTTGAGCTACTTTGCATTTTCACCCCCATCCCCACCCCTTCATTACGTGGGAGGTTCTTACCCTCACAATGAATTTATCCAGACAGTAACTGCCATGTTTACCACGTGTGATTGAAAATTGTCTAGAGATTTATGAGGAGAGGTGTAACATACGCGCGCGCGCACACACACACACACACACACACACACACACATACATACACACACACACATACACACACACACACATAAATTTTTATAATTTTTGTGGATTACTTATACCTCTGCAATCACTTTCTATGTGCCTCCAACATACATATTTAAAGACTGGCTAATGCACTGTTTTACTACTTTTACTGGAGGCAAAGAAGTAAAGAGATGGTGCGTCGGTGTTATCTGACAACCATTACACATTTTGTAGTGTTTCAAAAACTAATTGAAACACCGTTGTCTTTTCCTGCCTAACCGACGTCTGGTAGTAACTATTAACTATACTAACGTATAATAGTATGTGTTTGTAGCTGTATTAAGCAAATTGTATTTTCTGTTTATTATATGCATGGCCCACGAGTTGGCGACAAGGCGACCTAGTGATCAGCCTTCTACAGACGCCGTGTGCGCCACTGCTGTTAAGTATGGGTGGTGCGACGGCCAGCGCCCGCTAGAAGTCCACGACCGAGAGCTCCATGGAACTAATTTGTAAATACAACATGTTCACTTCGGTATCACTTCTTGGAGAGTTCACATGAAATCTGAATAGTGTCTAGATGTTATTCCATGTAGTTATTCCGTGTGTCTGTGAATATACTCAAGTAAAAAAGTCACGAAGAGAAAACTTTATGAATAGAAGGAACATATTTTGAATTTTGAATGTTTTGTTCATCCACTAATTTGGAAAACTAATTTTCTGTGTCTACGGAAAAGAAAAGCAATCCTCAGATTACACTGGTATTCAAGAAAGAAATATTATCAAAAATGATGGGAGAAAGAATGTCTCTGTTAGAGGCTGTAATCGACTTAACAGATGAGGACCTGACTTTGTTTAAACAAAATCACGCGAATTTTCATATTATGGAAATCATACAGATCTCTTCCGAATAGTAAAAGAAATCTGCTACAAGATAAAAATTAACTGAAATGTAATGTTTGTAATTTACAAAAAGGCAAGAAAAAATGTGAACGACATAATTGCTACGTTTGTGGTGTTGCTACGGGCGAAACCGTCCAGCATATGCGTTGTCCAGTCACATTAATGAGAACACCGCGTATGTTCGACGCCAACGTGCAGTAACCACCCACTGACGGCATGTGGCAGCACTACCAATGGAGGGTATATAAAGCGTGTCAGGGGGACACGGAAAACAGTGCAGTCGTTGACGCAATGCGGAAACGCAGCGATTTTCCTCGCGTGCAAATGAGCACGGTCGTTGGCTTTCGGGCTTAGGGTACAAGCATTTCTGAAACGGCTAACTTTGTAAATCAATGCTATGGTTAAAGTATACCGTGTATGGCAAAATGGTGCTATCCAGAACTGGCGCAGAGGCATCTGCAATGCACCACGGGGCATAGATGACAGGGGTGAGCGACAGCTCTGGATATGTGTGCGGGTGAACACATATGCAAGTGTTGAGCCGCTAATCTCCCAGATGAACCAAGGGGATACCACCGGTGTCTGCTCAATGACGTTCAGCAAACGTTGCTGCGTATGGGCCTCTGCAGCAGGTACCTGATTCACGCACTCATGCTGACTGCTTTTCACCGGCGATGAAGGCTGGAATTTCCACGCCAAGAGGGCAATTGGAAGTCAGCTGAGTATCGACAATTGGCCTTTTCAGATGAATCACGTTTTATCCTCCATCTGACAGGTGGCCTTCCGTCGTCGGAAGAGTACATGCCGGAAGAGGGAGCTTTATGTTCTGGGGAAAGTTT
Organism: Schistocerca serialis cubense; assembly: GCF_023864345.2. Taxonomy (NCBI): domain Eukaryota; kingdom Metazoa; phylum Arthropoda; class Insecta; order Orthoptera; family Acrididae; genus Schistocerca; species Schistocerca serialis. The sequence goes on along the minus strand of NC_064642.1, from coordinate 795,740,253 downwards.
TCGTGACATTCCCTGGGTGATCTCCTCATCATGGAAGTCACAATGATCAACTCAAGTACACATCTGTCCTTGGGGGCCAGTCTACCCCAGTATGCAGTTTTTCCTCCGCACGATGGCATCTACAAGCAGGAGAATGTGTTTCACACAGATTCTAGCTACGTGCGTGGTTCTGAGCGCACCAGGACGAGTTTGCCGTAATCCCCTGGACACCAGATTCCCAATCGAGAATATGTGGGACCACTTCGATCGAGAAACCTAGCGCAGCTGGCCGCAACACTGGAGTCGTCATGGCTTCATATCCCTATCGACAACTTCCTGCACATCTAGCAGCCGTCCACGCTGCGAAAGGTGGGTATCTACGTGGTCACATTAGTGTGACTGTACACTGTAAGTTAAGCCTTCTCCATTCGCAGCACAGAGAAAGTTTACTGCAGAATTTAGCAACAACATCACATTTTGAAGAGGTGCACGCCTGTGAAAACTCATGGTGCGTAAGAACCACGAACACTCTCCGTGAAGGCATTGACCGTCTTGTCACACTGTGGGAGAAATTTATTAACAGTTATGGCGATTACTTTTTTAAATAATGACAGTTTACTTACTCTTTCCACCTGTTCAAATGTGTTCAATTGTCTGTGAAATCTTATGGAACTTAACTGCTAAGGTCATCAGTCCATAAGCTTACACACTACTTAACCTAAATTATCCTAAGGACAAACACACACATCCATGCCCGAGGAAGGACTCGAACCTCCGCCGGGACCAGCCGCACAGTCCATTACTGCAGCGCCTTTGACCGCTCGGCTAATCCCGCGCGGCTTTTCCACCTGTCTCGTTTTCATTTGACTGCCCCTTTAGACAAGGAGATACTGAATGGAAATTAGGTAAAAGAAAAGGACATAAAAGGAAAGTTTAGCTGATGGGATATATCCTGAGGCATCAAGAAATTGACAGCTCGCTAATGGATCGATGTATGGAGGATAAAATTAGTAGAGACAGAAGAGAGAGACAGAGGGATAGAGAGAGAGAGAGAGAGAGAGAGAGAGAGAGACACGAAGGCTTAATTACAGTAAGCAGGTTTAAAATGGATGTAGGTTACAGTAATTATGCTTGCTGAAGCAGAGATGCTTGCACAGGGCAGATCTGCACGAGAGATGTATCAAACGTGTCCTCTAACTGAAGACAACAATAAAAACAACATGTTCGATTCTATGTTCTTTCAGTTCCAAAGTTTAAATGTAATAGATTTCAGGCAGAAACAGAATGGTTGGTTGCGCTAGGTTCGTTTGACGAGGGGCACTATAGCTTTTCAGTAGTTCAGTGGTAGTTAGGAACTAGCACTTAATGAGTTCTCGCTGTATCTGGCATACCTAAATCGGTGTTGTGTGATGCCATTAGGAAACAGACTAGTTTATGTATCGGAGTGGCACGTAATGTGCTTCTCACAGTAAGTAAAGAATTTGTGACTAATAAGTATGACAGGTTATCCCTTACTCAATTTGAATAAAATCATTTTGGGTGTCAGTCTGCGTAATGTGCGGTTCTGGATAAGGAAATGAATCGCTAACCATGTCAGCAAAACTGTACTCGGACGTCCAGTAAATATATGTAAATATCACTGAACGTCTTTCGGCCACTGGTCTTGTTAAGGAGTCACACTTACCGGTTAGTTTCCGTTTTATTTGTTACAGGATCAGTATTGTAGCGTGTAATCAAGAACACAGTACGCTATCATGCTATGTGTATCGCGCATTATGGTGGGTATGCGCCTTCATCAAATGGCATTACTACCGGGCGTAGTACGAAACAACGTTACGGACTGGGTCACAAACAGTACTTCTAGAAAGAGCTTCCACCTTAATAATGTGTAATGAAATAAACAAATCGTCAACGCCGGATGTAGCACTTCGGCACTCATCACTTTTGTAGGTCATGTTATGTCTTGGATTACGAACGTCGCTCAGTTTTACCGACGCGAGTAAACCAGCGAAATCGCACTCAATATAACTTTACAAGACGACGTGTTGAGATGAAGTTATGTTAACTGAGGCAGCTGCAATCACACAGTGCTGCACTTGATTGCTAGCCACGCCAATTTCAAACGTAACGGTCGCGCAGCGGAGCAAGAGCGAAATGCTAAACCTGTACTGACTATTTTTCTAATGCAAGACCGCAGGATCTTGCCATGAGATCGTTCCTACAATCCAGTTATTTCAATGATAGTGGTTACTTTGTCTTTATCCTTTTCTACGCTGAGTTCCAGCACTAATTACTCGCTTACAGCGCTTCAGTACGTACAGTTCATCTAATAATTTCGTGAAAGTATTCAAGAATAATAGCATGCCAGTGAAAAATTAATCTCCTCGTAACTAGTGCCGTTACTTTCAACCAAAATACAGTATGGAATATCTCTTTTATATCTTCCGAACAAGTGAAACAACAGTTTCACGATAACGTTAAGCTGTTAATGCAACTTTCCGTCAACATTATGATAATACTACGGTGTCTAAATAATATCAGTTTCGTACTGTCTTGTTACTAGCTGTACGAATAACTAATAATTTCGTAATTCATACCGAAATGGCAGTCTGCCGTATATTTTTAAACCTCGCAGGATTGCATTGCTGTCGATCCACATCATATGGCTTACGGACTGGCGTATTAAACACTCACAAAATCCTGCTCGGCTAAAGTAACGCCCTTCAAAAAAGCGAGCCCGATATTTTATTCCAATGTTCATATGATAGTACAAGGTGAAACATTCTCGTAACTGGTGCTGATACTCGTACTTATAACCAAAGTGCCGTATGGAATATCCCTCTTATATCTTCCAAACAAATGAAACAACAATTTCGCGATAAAATAAGCTGTTAATGCAACTTTCCGTGAATAGTATGATAATATTCCATTGTCTAAATAATATTAGTTTCCTACACAAAGACCGTCTTGGGACTGGATCTTGAGACTAGGTATCTGAGTAAACTAATAATTTCGAAGTTCAAACTGAAATAGCAGTCAGCCGCATACACTTAACATCGCTGTCTATTCATTTCATATGACTTATAAACTCTCAGATATTTTCACAAAATCCTGCAACCATTAAAGTAACGCTCTTCAAAAAAAGCAAGCCAGATATTTTATTCCAACGATCATACGGCAGCACAAGGTGAAATATTCTCGTTTAAAAAGTACAAATCTTTCCTCTGAAAACAGAGATCAATGTAGTTACATGCCAGCGATATAACCGTGGAGGAAGAAATGAACGGAGTTGTCATTACGTACCAAATTTGAAGCCGACGTCAGCCATCTTATCTAGCCTGAAACATTACTTTCAGGTTCCATGTATTATTTGCACAATAAATACTAATGATGTGAAACGAATCATTTTACATTAGCATCAATTTATTTTAAATACACCACCATGCTGATCATTTATCAGTTTTCTTTTAATTAAATACTGGCAGATATTAGTCAGTAGTTCCTACCAATCACCATTTACACATTACAATAATAGATAGTCTTCTGCAGAATAGGAGGAGTTATGAAGAAGGAAGTTTTCAGTCTAGTTCCAAATACTACTTTGCTGTCTTTCAAGCATTTTATATGAGTGGGTAAGTTACCTAAACACTTGGTTGCAGCAGTATGAACCCCTGTTTGCTCTATGGATAATCTTAATATGAATTAATCAATGTCATTTTCATCTTCTGCCGTTGTAATTCCCTACATCATTGTTTCTTTTGAAGTACAGTGGATTACTTGCAACAAATTTCATGAGGGAATAACTCTGAGGCGGTCAGCTTGCTACTAGTACACCGTGAAGCACGACGGAAATTGTGTTCACATTCGTTTTCGCCCAAAGTCTTTTTCAAAAAGGAAGCAAAGTATGCACACACATCGATACAACCACACAGACAGAACTCTCACACACACAGGACAGCTATCTCCGACTGTTCTAGCCAGAATCTTTGTTTTGCATGGAGGTATACCTTTGTGCTGTTCTGTTTCTTTGCCATTTCAATAATCGTTCTCTTTGTTGAAATGCGCAAGATACGATAGCATGCCATTCTTCTTGCCACATTGTACATGTTTATGGGCAAAAATCACGTAGGTAGGTTTTTTGGAAACGTGAACTATAAAAATGTTATGCACACGAGTTGAAATATGAGAATGTAAGGAACAAGAAGCAAGCAGTGCCAGTAATCAAACAAGCATTGGTTTCGAAGTTCGAGCTTCATCTGCTGTAGATACAAATACCGCACAAGCGGAATTAAATGGATTACGAAACGATTCTTTTCTCATCATTTCCTTCTCTCCCTGGCTGTTCGAAATATATCAACAAAAGCAGTAGGTGAGTTACAACTTATTAAAAGGTATATATTTTTTTCTTTAAACCACAATATTTTATTTCTCTTTCACAATATAGTTGTACGTCGGTAAGTTACGAGAACTGACGACTCCCTTACAGGTGGACTAAATGTCATTAAAATCAATGGCCACCGCCACTTAAACTCTGGCATTCAACAGTTTAGGCTACAGAGTCTCTTTAGGCGTTGGACCAATTCATCGTGTAAACTAATGACGCTAATTTAAGCCACTTGTACCTTTCTGTTTAAAGTAGATGCGCTAACTGTATTTGCTCAGTCAAATTGTTCAGTGGTCGCTTACCCAATTAAAACCTGAAATACCGAGCGGGATGGCGCAGTGGTTAGCGCACTGGACTCGCATTCGGAGGGGGGGGCGGGGGGGGGGGGGGGGGGACGGTTCAAACCATGGTGATTTATGTTTTCCGTGATTTTCCTACATCGCTTCAGGCAAATGCCTGGATGGTTCCTTTGAAAGGGCACGGACGATTTCCTTCCCAATCCTTCCCTTATCCGATGGGACCGATGTCCTCGCTGTTTGGTTCCCTCCCCAAAATAAATCAAGCAACCAACCAACCAAAACTTGAAATCTGAGTCCCAAAATTAAATCAATCATCAGCTGCTATTTGCGTACAACATTCTACCCACTTGTTCATAGTTTATGTAAAAAAAATCACTTAACCTAGCAGCGGAGCTACAATCTCACACGTGCCTACAAATCCACAACAACACCACAATGTATCCAAAAGCTTCGAGTCAAGTAAGTCTGAGCGAAGTAGATAGACACACACTACTTTTATTGCTTCGGAACAGTTTGATCTCCTATCCGAGCAAAATACGGCCAAACAAATCAATTTAACCTCGTCAAACACACAAAAGGTCAACAGCAATTCCAATGCATCTAGCATTACTGAATTACCCACAAATTAACCTTTAATAGACTCAGATCTCGACACTCGAACTCTAGTTACCTACCCACATAAATAACCTCTCCTATGAAAAAATAATACTGCATGATACTGATAGAGGCAACGGCCTGGCCGCAGTGGATACATCGGTTCCCGTGAGACCAGCGAAGTTAAGCGCTGTCGGCCGTGGTCGGCGCTTGGATGGGTGACCATCCAGGCCGTCATGCGCTGTTACCATTTTTCGGGGTGCACTCAGCCTCGTGATGCCAATTGAGGAGTTACTCGACCGAATAGTAGCGACTTCGTTCAAGAATACCGTCATAACGGCCGGGAGAGTGGTGTGCTGACCCCACGCCCCTCCTATCCGAATCCTCCACTGAGGATGACACGGCGGTCGGATGGTCTCGGTAGGCCACTCGTGGCCTGAAGACAGAGTGCTCATACTGAAAGGCTGAAACTTCAATACTTTGCTCTTCAGTAAGTCAAGCGTCCTACGTGAGTTACAGGATGAGCAAAGCCGACTTCAACAAATCGTTGTCGCGCTACCACAATTCTTACGGCCGCTTCAACTACGCGTTTCTCAAGCTAATGCCCTACAGACCGTAAGCCCTATGTTAATTTCATTTGGAACCATTTTCACAGCAAACGAACAGCGTCTCCTCCACGTTTATCAATCAAACTGTTATTATGTGCGACCGCCCACTGATGCTGGTGTGGACAGCTGCGCGGTTGACTATTCTGTATGGCTCTGAGTTCCGCTTTGTCGCAAACCATCTTCTCGCAACTGTACGACTGAATTACATTGCCTCCACTACTACAAACTTATTTAAAAAAAACGTTCATGAAACACACAACATCCACATCCACATTTAACACATTTATTAGGCTTTATTGAGCATATAGTTGACCACCCTTGGAGCAGAGGCGACCAAATCAGATTTTAAATTAGCTGTTTTAAATTTTGAACCCTTAAAACTGCGTTATTATAAAACACTAAAGAAGCTATGGAATAGACGGTTCTACCATCTTTGCGGCTGTCCTGTTCACTGCGACTGACTAAACACGCTATATTATTTACTACACGTACGGGTAGCGTTCAATAAGTGCTGCAACACTTTTTTGTCTGAAACCAGGTTGGTTTTATTCAGGATTCCAGCACGTCCTATTATTCTCCCTCTTTTGCCTAGAAAACCCTCCCCATCATCCACGTAATGCTTCCCGCTGAAAGCATCCTTCATTGGGCGGAACAGATGGAAGTCGGAAGGCGTGAGATCCGGGCTGTAGGGTGGATGAGGAAGAAAAGGCCAGTGACATTTTGTGAGCTACTCTCGGGCGCGCAGACTTGTCAGACGTTCAACTGAGCAGTGAGGTGTTTGACCGCGATCCATCGATCGCCTCGAATGAGAGTATCAGCACATTCCAACACTGCAGGTCCGAGAGAAGCGTGCGACAGGCCGGCGCACAAGAGACAGGACAGGTTTGCCCGACCTTGCGGTGATGACGGACATCTCGCCCAACGACTCACCGTGCTTTTGTTCACTGTCAGATCTCCGTAAACATATCGCAAGCGCCTATGAATATCTGCGGCGCTCTTGTTTTCCGTCAAAAGAAATTCAGTGACACCTCTCTCCTTGAAACACACCTCCTGGCCAAAAAATTGTTCAAATGGCTCTGAGCACTATGGGACTTAACTTCTGAGGTCATCAGTCCCCTAGAACTTAGAACTACTTAAACTAAACTAACCTAAGGACATCACACACACCCATGCCCGACGCAGGAAGTCGAACCTGCGACCGTAGCGGTCGCGCGGTTCCAGACTGTAGCGCCTAGATCCGCTCGGCCAGCACGGCCAGCTGCTGAATTTACAACAAGGGGATAAAGAGATACCATCAAACTATCGACCAATTTCACTTTTACCAGCTTCTTCAAAAATTTTGGAAACATTGTGTTCAAGTGTCTGCTTAAGCTTATGATCGCAAATAATATATTGTCCAAGTCACAGTTTGGGTTTCTTAAGGGTTCTGACGCAGAGAAAGCTAATTACACTTACACTGATAATGTACTTAATTCATTACATAATAAATTAGAGGTTACTAGCGTTTTCTGTGTCCTGCCAAAAGCCTTTGACTCTGTGAATCACAGCATTCTATTATGTAAATTAGAATGTTATGGCGTCACCGGCAGTGCTGCGAAATTGTCTGAGACTTATTTCCTGACAAATGTTCTGTGTAGTAAGCATTATATTCAAATGTTTTATGTTTTTTGTATTATACTTTCTGGCATGTTCTACATCCACAACAGCCATATCATTTTTGGGTCTATGGAACGTAAACTGAATCAAACCTAGTCTAATATAGTACCTGTTACAGACACCATTTGGAAGGCTATCTATAGCGTCGCCACCCATCGGACCTTCATGAAACTGTAGCGCCTCAAGTGGGAATATTCCACGATGTACTACAACAAATTCCGCGTTTTTAAACAGAAACATAACCGGGAAAAAGTATTGCAATATTTATTGAACGTCCCTCCTAGAGAGGCCTTGGCCGTGGAAACATACGGACATAAATGTCGCTTTTCACTTTACATTGTATTAAACGATGACTCTGGATGTGGATTAGATGAGTGCAGTGTAAATGTGACAATGTGGGACGTCGGGGTAGGGGGAATATCATGCGTGTCAGGTACGCCGTAAACTACTGCAGTTTCTGCTGATGAAGCAAATGGCCTGTCTTCGATGCCGTTTAGAAGAAAATAATAATACACTCTCTGTTAACTGAAGCGGGTATTAGAAGAGAGTCTTTCGCTTTTATGTTTTTGTGCGTTACTTGGGTGATTGTCGATATGTCTACGTAAGCAGAAGAAACTAACGATCAAAGTCCGAAAACAATTTATTGGACTGTTCAATTAACCAAAACAACTTCTCCAAGTATAACACCAACACAAAATAGTGATCCGTCTTCGAATCACAACTACATACAAGAATAATATAGAAAAAAAACTGAAATAATTTCCTACTGGTCTCCGCCAGAGACTTCTCCGATATACCGAGCCTAACCCAGAGATCAGCGAGAAGATCCAAGCCGGGCTGCCGGGGCGGCAGCTATCCACGTCTGCTGGCGGTCGATTAACTGCCGATATGCGGCTGAGCGCCGGCCTTTATAGCGCTTCGGCGGATGGGTACCTCGGAATTATTTTCCATCACGTCGTTTGACGTGTGAAAATAGTTCCGGGATCTGCAGCGACTTCTTCCTTATGTTTATGTGGGCCGGTAGTGGCCCCTGGTGGCCGCTGGTGTCTTTGCTGTGGTGTTGTTGTTGTTGTTGTTGAGGCCGTTCATCAATATTGCCTGTCGGTTGTGTAGTGCTTCGGTGTGCCAGCGAGCGGGCAACCCGCGGGTGCAGGCTGTCAGTTTGGTTGCTGCTACTCTAGGCGCCCTGACGTCTGGTGGAGAAGGCCATAGCAATTGTTGTCCGAGATTTCCGTGGAAACGCAGAGACTCCGGAGCAGGCCGCGCGTTGGATTCCCAACTGTCGCCTCGGCAGCGGGCCGCCCTGCTCGCCGGGAGCGGCCGCTTCGGCTTCTACGACGACTTCTTCTGGCAGCCGGACGACAAAGAAGCAGGTGAGACGCCTGGCGGCCGCCGCGAGAACCACCGCGACAGTAGCGAGCGCGTCGGTACACCACTACCAGTAAAACCTGTGTCGATTCAGTGATGTGCTTTCCCAGTCACGATTTTTAAGATATAAAGCTTTTGAAACAGAGAAACGTGATCGAAATACATTAACTTCTTCATTAGTACTCCAGCAATCACTGTACGTGTATGGAGATGTGTGCATGTAGTAGCATTGTCACTTTTTCCTACCTCTTCTCCCTGTAGATGATGTGCGAGAAAAACAATTTCTTAAAGAGGACATCGTGTTTCTTGGACCAGTGACTGCTGTGACTGTAATCAAAGACTAGACAAATGCGAGGAGGACTTGCGCTCTGATGGTCCCGTACAAAATTAATTACACTATGTGATCAAAGGTTTCCGGACACCTGGCTGAAAATTACTCATGTTGTGTACATAGTTCTGGATAGTCAGCGCGTACACAACTTTCCCACTAGAGCGTGCCCCGCTAAGCACAACAAAAATGGTTCAAATGGCTCTGAGCACTATGGGACTCAACTGCTGAGGTTATCAGTCCCCTAGAACTTAGAACTACTTAAACCTAACTAACCTAAGGACATCACACACATCCACGCCCGAGGCAGGATTCGAACCTGCGACCGTAGCAGTCCCACGGTTCCGGACTGCGCGCCTAGAACCGCGAGACCACCGCGGCCGGCGCTAAGCACAACTGCGCAGGCGCAGCGCTCGTCTGTCTCCACACTACGAGATGGCGCTGCCTTAGAGACGGACCAAATTCTGCTTCCGCCGATCCGTGTATTAATATGTAACGCAGCCAATGAGATTGCTGCTAACCTAGAACCTTTTCTCCTCGCGGATCACACTCGCGCAGTGATATCTGAACGTGCGAGGTATTATAACGACTGTACAGACCTCCGATCAGTCAGTCTGCATTTCTCAGCACCAGTCTGTAACAGTCTGCATTAGTCTGTACCAGTCTATAGTCAAGTTTCAGTCTGCACCTAATAAGATTATCATATTCCTGTACATAGCCATGAAGATAAATGTATAGACACTTTGTCAAGTGTCAGAGATATGTGAGAATAAGAATAACGTACCAAGACCAAAGGAACTTCAGATTGTCAATTCTAAACAGCATCCAGAATCAAGTTAAGTAATTTTATGCTTGTTATTATTTTAATAAATGTGTGTGAAAATTAATCAAGTTCTGTTTAAAGTTGGTCACCGTCAATCTGATACTCTAAGCGTGCAAGTGGCATTTCTATCGTCTGACCTAACGGCAGAAGATAAACATGCCATGATAAGACCACGAGACATATTGCTGACACTCGCTTACTTCGTTAGAGCGACAAGTCAAATAATCTGATGGTGTGTGTACCGAAGGTCTTACAGTACGCACACCACAACTTACAATTTCGTGGTGCCCTCCTTCGGTAATGCTGGAATTCAGTACGGTGTTGCCCCACCCTTAGCCTTGATAACAGCTTCCACTCTCGCAGACATACGTTCAATCAGGTACCGGAAGGTATCTTGGGGAATGGCAGCCCATTCTTTACATAGTGCTGCACTCAGGTGAGGTATCGATGTCGGTCGGTGAGGCCTGCCACAAAGTCGCCGTTCCAAAACATCCCAAAGGTGTTCTGTAGGATTCAGGTCAGGACTCTGCGCAGGCCAATTCATTACAGGGATATTATTGTCGCGTAACGCCACATGCCGTGCATTGCGAACAGGTACTAGATCGTGTTAAAAGATTCAGTCGCCATCCCCGAATTGCTCTTCAACAACAGGAGGCAAGAAGGCGCTTAAAATATCAACGTAGGCCTGTGCTCTGATAGTGCCACGCAAAATAACAAGGGGTGCAAGCCCCCTTCATGAAAAATACGACCACACCATAACACCACCTCTGAATTTTACTGTTGGCACTACACACGCTGACAGATGATGTTCACTGGGCATTCGCCATACTCACGCTCTGCCATCGGATCGCCACGTTATGTACCGTGATTCGTCGCTTCACACAACATTTTTCCACTGTTCAATCGGCCAATGTTTACGCTCTTTACACCAAGGGAGGCGTCGTTTAGCATTGACCAGCGTGATGTGTGGCTTATGAGCCATCGCTCGACCATGAAATCCAAGTTTTCTCACCACCCGCCTAACTATCATAGTACTTGCAGTGGATCCTGATGCAGTTTGGAATTCCTGTGTGATGGTCTGGATAGATGTCTGCCTTCTACACATTATGACCCTCTTCAATTGTCGGCGGTCTCTGTCAGTCAACAGACGAGGTCGGCCTGTACGTGTCCCTTCATATTTCCACTTCACTATCATATCGGAAACAGAGGACCTATGGATGTTTAGGAGTGTGAAAATCTCGCGTACAGAGATATGACACATGTGACACCCAATCACCTGACCAAGTTAGAAGTATGCGAGTTCCGCAGGCCACATTCTGCTGTCTCACGATGTCTAATGACCACTGAAGTTGCTGATATGGAGTACCTGGCAGTAGGTGGCAGCACAATGCACCTAATATGTAAAACGTATGTTTTCGGAGGTGTCCGAATATTTTTGATCACATAGTGTATGTGCACTGACAACAGTAACTACTATTATTTCTTGTGGATCGGTAATAGAGTGCAAGTATTTGCGTTGAAAGCCCCTTCGGTGGCTTGAGTGTCCATAACCTACCCCAGTTATCCAACCGGGCAAAAAAGACCTACAACTGAACGTAGAATAGGGAACTCTGAACCTCACTTCCCCTCCTTTCCTCTGTCCTTTTCCCGGACTCCCTCTCCCCCCCCTTCCATCCTCTTTTTGCCCCATCTCCCCTCTCCTTGCCCCCTTCTCTCCACCGAGTGCTTTTGCATTTCCCTCCTCTGCCTTTTCTCATTCCCTCTCGCGTCTGCCCTGCCCCTCTCCCCCGTATGAGTCCTCTCCCTCCTTGGTCCCCCCCCTTTTTCGTTTTTACCTCTCCTCCCTCCTTGTTTTTCCCCCTCCTCCAGGTCCCCCCCCCCCCATCTGCCTTTGGCTCAGGACTGTCATCTTTGTGCCGCCATTTTCGTGCAGTGTTTTACAGTGAGTGTTTTGCAGTGAGTGTTCCGTGTTGTGTGTCTTTTGGGAAGTGTTGCGAAAGGCCATCATACTGTCGCTGGGTGCGATTTTTTTTTTCTTTTTATCTCTTGCGAACAGAGACCAGACTGTCGCCATGTTTTTTCTTAATTGTGTGTCTACTATGTTACTTGTCTGATTCCCGTGTATTTTATTAATATTGCCAATCCCTTTGCTTTCTGTTTTAACTTTCCGCATTTTTCCGCCATTTTACACTTTAAGTCACCGTTTTATCGCCTGTTCTTCTTGTTTCTTTTCTTCTTCCGTTTTTAAGAAAGTCTGTAGGCTGTAGAGTAGCGTACTAAGCTGCTGTCAGCCCGCCCCCTTCGGGGGGGGGGGGAATTAAAATCAATAAAGGACAAAAAAAGTGGAATAGGAACCACGTGTTGTTTCTGGCGACTCCTCACGTCATTCAGAGTTGAAGGCTAGGACGAAACGAAGGCTGCATACTCAGTGTTCCGACTGAGATTCGATCTCGCGAACTTTCGGTTTGAAAGTACATGTAGATAAGATGGAGTGCCTCCAAATTTTTTACATGAGTGGTCTTTAAGTTTTTCTAAACGAAACAAACGTTATTGATAGTCTTCACCTTCATTCGTCATTGCTACACTTTTTAAGCCCTCTGCCGCTAGAAGACTCCGTGTAGCATGGCTTTGTATCATGTAACTATGCCGACGGGCGAGAAACAGCGTGCTGTAATCGTGTTTTCACGTCTGGCAATTCTTCCACACATGGAGCGGCCTCTCCTTCAGCATGAAAATGCCACACCACACACGGGCGTTACGACATTTATTACTACGCGACACCTTCCGTTTACTGTCATCGATCACCCTCCTTACAGTCGCGACTTGGCCCTTCCGATCTTCAGCTGGTTCCAGAACTTAAAGAACGTCTTCCACGACTTCAAGTGGTGCAAGCATAGGTGAGTTTGTAGTTCCGTCAGCAAAGTTAAACATTCTACAATGAAGATATCAGCAAACTGGTCTCTCTCTCTAGGAGAAATGTGGTGTCACCGCCAGACACCACACTTGCTTGGTGGTAGCATTTAAATCGGCCGCGGTCCGTTAGTATACGTCGGACCCGCGTGTCGCCACTATCAGTGATTGCAGACCGAGCGCCGCCACACGGCAGGTATAGAGAGACTCCCTAGCACTCGCCCAGTTGTACAGCCGACTTTGCTAGCGATGGTTCACTGACTGCATACGCTCTCATTTGCCAAGACGACACTTTAGCATAGCCTTCAGCTACGCCATTTGCTACGACGCCATATTCTGTTACTATGTTCGAGAATGTATTCTGATCAGATACTATTGTGAATCATGTACCGTCAAGAGCGACGTTCATCATTAATGGATTAAAGTTATGTATCACACTAGCTACGTCCGCTTTCTAAATTCTAATTTCTTTTCATGTTCCAGACCTCACGTCAGTATAGTCCTTCCCTCCTCACGCCATCCTGCATGAGCTAAATCGCGTGCATTTCGGCCTCCTCTAATAACACGGTGTTGGCACTTCTGCCAACTGCAACAAGATATATATCGGCCGCTAAGTTCGCTGTGTTGAGAAATAAATACATAGAGATGAATTATAAAGATGTAGAATGTTAATAACGTTTGTTTTATTTAAAATACTTTTAGAGTTTTTAAATAAAATATTCAGATGCATTACTTTTCAGCATGCCGTCGTAGTTTCATCTGTAGATTTTGATGAGTGAGCTAGCGTGTATCAAAATATGTGACATATGTGCCGGTATCCTTTGACTGCACTGACTTAGAAACTCAATTTATTTACATCGCTAAGGGACTGTAGACCTTAGTGTGTGACATAAATTTTGTAGTGTTGGCAGCAGAGCCAACACTGTTTTTCTAGAGGAGGCCGAAATGCACGCGTTTAATTACACGCTGACTGGCGTGAGGTCTGGAACAGCACAATATCTTGAGAATTTCAAATAAAGTACGTAGATGATGTAATACTTAACTTTAATCCACAATTGTAGAACATCTCTCGTTACGGTACATGCTTCATAATATTAATTATCAACTGCTATGGCGCCTTGCTAGGTCGTAGCAAATGACGTAGCTGAAGGCTATGCTAACTATCGTCTCGGCAAATGAGAGCGTATCGGTCAGTGTAGCTTCGCTAGCAAAGTCGGCTGTACAACTGGGGCGAGTGCCAGGACGTCTCTCTAGACATGCCGTGTGGTGGCGCTCGGTCTGCAATTACTGACAGTGGCGACACGCGGGTCCGGCGTATACTAATGGACCGCGGCCGATTTAAAGGCTACCACCTAGCAAGTGTGGTGTCTGGCGGTGACACCACAAATTTCAACTAGATGCTTCTACCAGTCCCTGAGAAAAAGGGGTTTTTTACTTACAGCCGTATCTTTTCATTGCTTTGACTTAGAACCTTAACTTTATGACGCTGCAAAAGGACTGTAGACTTTAGTTTGTGACATAAATTTCAACTCGATAATCCTGCAGCTTTCTGGAAAAAAGGGATCTTAATTGACGGACAGGCAGAGAGACGGACAAAAATGTCAGAAACGTATTTTTGTGTGATAAAATTAAAATTAACAGTTTTCGAGTCTTATGCTTTATTTTTACTGCAAAACCTTGCTCCTTGTCAAATTTCATAATTCTAAGTCAACGGGAAGTACACTATACGTTTTGGTAAATGAGTTTAAAACTGTCGAAATACTCAAGGTAAATGGCCGTATCTTTTGATTGAGTTGGCCTAGAAGCTAACATTTTCTAAACCGTCAGGTGAGTGTAGATTTTAGTACGTGGCATAAACGCCAACATGATACCTCGGACCGTCCCTGAGAAAGAAGGGTCTTAAGGGTCGGGGAGGCGGTCAGACAGAGAACGAAGTAATCCTATAAGAGTGCCGTTTTCACCCATCGAGGTAAGAGACCATAAAAACGACACCGTCTGGATAATTTGCTGTGTTTCTTTTGAATTACAGGTTTAGAGCCGGTTGTAATCAGATCCACGCAATGAGAAAGGAAGAAAAATGGGTGCGATAACAACGTGACACTGAAAAGATACAAACAGTTACAGCATGAAAATTTAATATCGCAAAGAAACTCATACATATTACTCCAAAGACCAACTTGTTATTACGGCAAGGATTCACTGAATACTGTACAGATGAAGCCGTAAGGGAAGCTATGATGTCGGGAGGTAACAGTCTGTGGAAACGTGTATGTTTAAAGCTGTCCCACGTATATCACATCCGCCTTCAAGGTATGCTAAAATTTTAAAGTAGTAGCACAGACTACATAAAAACTAAAAGTACATACTGTGAAAATATGACATGTAATGCATATTAATTGTTAAAACGAAAGATTAAAAATGTACAAGTTTACGGAAGGCAAAGGAAAGTACTCACAAGAAGGTGCCATCTAAGTTTGATAGTGGAGTGAGCCACTGGTTTGTGGTTTTGATTTTTGCACTGCAATTGTTTCTATCTTTATTACATCACAATAATCTCATATCTGTACAGTTGCGCCTCTTTTTCTCCTGCTCTCTTTTATACGGGTTCCCGGGATCGATTCCCGGTGGGGTCAGGGGTTTTCTCTGCCTCGTGATGGCTGGGTGTTGTGTGATGTCCTTAGGTTAGTTAGGTTTAAGTAGTTCTAAGTTCTAGGGGACTGATGACCATAGCTGTTAAGTCTCATAGTGCTCAGAGCCATTTGAACCATCTTTTATACGGATCTAAAGGCGATTTTTATTACGGATCGAAACCTGTAATCCATCAAGTGACCTGGACGGTGCCATTTTCTTGCATTCTTGGAGGGGGGAACAAAAGTCGTTATACACCCTTTCAAGTTGAAAATGCAAGGCGCTACCTACATGCAAGATACATATGGATAGCAGTAACATGTTTTCAACTCACTTGGGTTATCAAGATTAAGTCTTTCTTTCAAGTCTAAAGTCTTGTTGCGCTTTTAGGTTTCCGATAACATTTTAATGGTCATTTCTGTAGCGGTAACGGGCAATCTTAAGGATCGAGTAGCAAATTGGGCAATTCTTTTTCGTTCTCCTGCTGTAGATCTCAGCCTGACAAACAGTATACAAGAACTGATCGGCTGCCGAATTTGCGTTCCGCGCCTTCTCTCATTGCATTAAAACCTCGCGAAGCTCATAATATGTTGTCACGCTTGTTGGCTTAAAGAGCATAGAGCAAGACAGGCCATGGTCGACGGTCATGCCCTACTTTCAAGACGCTAAACACCAGTAAATGTGGGTTTAAAACGTTATTGTAGTAATAAAACAAGGCAAAATAGGTCATAATACGTAGTAAATTTAACTTCTGTCTTTGCATTGTTGTTGTTGTTGTGGTCTTCAGTCCTGAGACTGGTTTGATGCAGCTCTCCATTCTACTCTATCCTGTGCAAGCTTCTTCATCTCCCAGTTCCTACTGCAGCCTATATCCTTCAGAATCTGCTTAATGTTTTCATCTCTTGGTCTCCGTCCACGATTTTTACCCTCCACGCTGCCCTCCAGTACTAAATTGGTGATCCCTTGGTGCCTCGGAACATGTCCTACTAACCGATCCCTTCTTCTAGTCAAGTTGTGCCACAAACTCCTCTTCTGCCCAATCCTATTCAATTCCTCCTGATTACTTACGTGATCTACCAATCTAATCTTCAGCATTCTTCTGTAGCACCACATTTCGAAAACTTGTATTCTCTTCTTGTCCAAACTATTTATCGACCATGTTTCATTTCCATACATGGCTACGCTCCATACAAATACTTTCAGAAACGACTTCCTGACACTTAAATCAATACTCGATGTTAAAAAATTTCTCTTCTTCAGAAACGCTTTCCTTGCCATTGCCAGTCTACATTTTATATCCTCTCTACTTCGACCATCATCAGTTATTTTGCTCCCCAAATAGCAAAACTCCTGTACTACTTTAAGTGTCTCATTTCCTAATCTAATTCCCTCAGCATCACCTGACTTAATTCGATTACATTCCATTATCCTCGTTTTGCTTTTGTTGATGTTCATTTTATACCGTCGTTTCAAGACACTTTCCATTCCGTTCAACTGCTGTTCTAAGTCCTTTGTTGTCTCTGACAGAATTACAACGTCATCGGCGAACCTGAAAGTTTTTATTTCCTCTCCATGCGCTTTAATACCTACTCCAAACTTTCCTTTTGTTTCCTTTACTGCTTTCTCAATACACTGCTTCCCTTTCATGGCCGGCCGCGGTGGTCTCGCGGTTCTAGGCGCGCAGTCCGGAACCGCGCGACTGCTACGGTCGTAGGTTCGAATCCTGCCTCGGGCATGGACGTGTGTGATGTCCTTAGGTTAGTTAGGTTTAAGTAGTTCTAAGTTATAGGGGACTGATGACCACAGCTGTGAAGTCCCATAGTGCTCGGAGCCATTTAGCCCTTTCATGTCCCTCGACTCTTATAACTGCTATCTGCTTTCTGTACAATTTGTAAATAGCCTTTCGCTCCCTGTATTTTACCCCTGCCACCTTCATAATTTGAAACAGAGTATTCCAGTCAACATTGTCAAAAGCTTTCTCTAAGTCTACAAATGCTAGAAACGTAGGTTTGCCTTTCCTTAATCTTTCTTCTAAGATAAGGCGTAAGGTCAGTATTGCCTCACGTGTTCCAACATTTCTACGGAATCCAAACTGATCTTCCCCGAGGTCGGCTTCTACCAGTTTTTCCATTCGTCTGTAAATAATTCGTGTTAGTATTTTGCAGCTGTGACTTATTAAACTGATAGTTCGGTAATTTTCACATATGTCAACACCTGCTTTTTTTGGGATTGGAATTATTATATTCTTCTTGAAGCCTGTGGAAATTTCGCCTGTTTCATGCATCTTCCTCACCAGATGGTAGAGTTTTGTCAGGACTGGCTCTCTCAAGGCTGTCAGTAGTTCTAATGGAATGTTGTCTACTCCCGGGGCCTTGTTTCGACTCAGGTCTTTCAGTGCTCTGTCAAACTCTTCACGCAGTATCATATCTCCCATTTCATCTTCATCTACCTCCTCTTCCATTCCCATAATATTGTCCTCAAGAACATCGCCCTTGTATACACCCTCTATATACTCCTTTCACCTTTTTGCTTTCCCTTCTTTGCTTAGAACTAGTATTCCATCTGAGCTCTTGAAATTCATGCAAGTGGTTGTCCTTTCTCCAAAGGTCTCTTTAATTTTCCAGTAGGCAGTATCTATCTTACCCCTCATGAGATAAGCCTCTACATCCTTACATTTGCCCTCTAGCCATCCCTGCTTAGCCATTTTGCGCTTCCTGTCGATCTCATTTTTGAGACGTTTGTATTCCTTTTTCCCTGCTTCACTTATTGCATTTTTGTATTTCCTCCTTTCATAAATTAAATTCAGTATCTCTTCTGTTACCCAAGGATTTCTACTAGCTCTCATCTTTTTACCTACTTGATCCTCTGCTGCCTTCACTATTTCATTCCTCGAAGCAACCCATTCTTCTTCTACTGTATTTCTTTCCCCCATTCCGGTCAATTGTTTCCTTATGCTCTCCCTGATGGAATGTTTTACCCAAGAGGACGCCATCATCATTTCATCATACAGTTAGTCTGCATGCCCTCGGGAAAAATTACGGCTGTAGTTTCCCCTTGCTTTCAGCCGTTCGCAGTACCGCAACAGCAAGGCCGTTTTGGTTAGTGTTACAGGGCCAGATCACTCAATTACCCAGACTGTTGCCCCTGCAACTAATGAAAAGGCTGCTGCCCCGCTTCAGGAACCACACGTTTGTCTGGCCTCTCAACAGATACCCTCCGTTGTGTTTGCACCTACGGTACGGCTATCTGTATCGTTGAGGCACGCATGCCTACCCACCAACGGCAAGGTCCATGGTTCATTGGGGGGGGGAGTATGTCTTTGCATACAGCGCTTTTGGGTTACTGTAGTAGGTATATCCATGCTGACTCTGTTCATTTTGCACTTGAATGTATTGTTAAGCCTTGCCACACTACTGACGAAGAAGCTATAAAGTGTTAGTGTGAGTGGCATGTATGTTGGGACAATGACGTCACTATCGAAGATGACGGTAAGCGCGTCCCCTTATCAATGATGCTATCACTATCATCGTGCAGCAAGCCACCTCTTATCAATTCCACTTCGGCAACGCTTCTGCTGACAACAACTGTAGTGTTAAAATGAAACAATCAATCACTGCATAATATTTTAGTGGGCATTAAAACGAAACAGCCAATCGCAGTGGCTGTGCTCGAAAGTATTGGAGCGATCTGAGTTTTTTGCACCGCGTTCAAATGTATTGATTCAAAATAGTACGTAAGGGTGCTGTTCCACATAGCAGTGGCAGTCACAGTACTGGTCTGCTTACGGGGGTATGGCGTACTGGAGTGCTGGAAACTGTGCAGTGTCAGCAACCAGTGCCACTCATACTTCAGCTCTTCTTTTGAAGTATCTATAATGTCCCAGTACGACTCCACACGTTTGCTTTAGTTCAAGGTGTTGTGGTAGCTTCGTTTCTCTAATATCTTCCCAGGGGTCTTAAGGTGTGTGGAGGTTTGTTGCTCGTTGGGAACCACATGTTTCAACCAACACTGTCCTATTCCTCAACCGCTTTACAGATTTTAAAGTGTCATCAGTGCCCGCTAAACCCTTTTGCATGTAGATAGGTGAAGTTTTCTCAGACGTGCCCTCGTTTCTTTCAATTATTAAAAATACAGTCTCTTTATCAACGTGCGTTCTGTTACTATAAACTGTACTGTTAGGAATAATTCCTGTATCAGGACTGCAGACGACAAGATCCCTCTCGTTCCCAGCTGTACACCAGTTCCACTGGGAGGTAGTTTGGGCAAGTTCGAGGGTGCCATCTCGGCTCCACGAGCAGCTACGGACATATGCACGTCACAGACAGAGAGCACCGCTTACTTGGGTACTCTTTACACATGTGAGGCGCCGCAAGTTTCCCAGTTATTGCCGCTGACGACTGTTACGCCTCGAGAGCCATGCATGCTATTGGCGTGCAGTAAAACCTTTACTATAGAGATTTCTTCCATCCTCGTGATACGGGAGGTTAAGCCAAGATCCCCGTTCCCTGTGACACACAAAGTTCCGCCAGCGCGCCGCACGGTGGTCACTGAAGTACGTTCACAGATGACGTTCACAGAAGACTGGCGGCGCTCGCCGTCCACAGAACAGGAAACTCAGGTTCGCCAAGTCCGTAGCCAGCAGACCAATGCCGAGCTCCCTGAGGTGCCCGTCGTTTTCAGAGCCCTGGGCGACATGTATGCCATGGATGCGGCGGGTCGTATAACCCCTGAAGTGATTCGTACGTGATATGAATGAATAGAGTAGTGCTAGATCTTTACACTGTTAAATAACGTAGGAGGCGCTGTTTCCGACAGGTTGGCCGTATATTTGTGCGGTTACGGCTCGAATCTCTATCCAGCCATTCTGATTTAGACTCCCTGTGGTTTCTGTAAATTACTTCAGGCAGAATTCGGGTTAGCACAGGACCAGCCATAAAGCCATGGCCGACTACTTGCCCCCTCCCCGTCACGCTAGGCAAATAAGTATCTTAATATTTCCTGATTCTTAAACTTCAATGCAACTACAACCACTTTAACTTACCCATTTTTCCAGTTACCATAGGGTGACTGGCATGGCCTTTTAACACTTTTTGTCGTTCCTTTACCTGATCCAGTAGAAAATGAAGAAAGGGAAAGTGGATGTCTATTGTACGCTTCCCTTCAATCCTAGACTTCTGCCTTGTCTTCGGGGTTCTTGTGCGAGATGTACGTAGATGGCAGTAGGATCATTCTACAGCCTGTCGCAGATGCCGGTACTCTAAATTCTCTTAATAGCGTTTTGCGAAAATAGTGTATTATGTTCTTCAGGAATCCCATTTCAGTTCAAGAAACATTTCTGTAACACTTGCCTTTTGATCGAACCTACCGGTGCTAAATCTAGGAGTACGCCTCTAAATTGTTATGGTGTGTTTCTTTAATCCTACATTGTAGTAATCCTAAGCATTCGTGCAGCATTCAAGAGTGGGTTGAACAAGTGACCAGTATGATGAGCTGCAGTATGCTAGAATTCTCCCAATAAATCCAAGTCGATCATTCACCTTCCCTACAACCGACCATATACGCCAGTTCCGTTTCGTGCCACTTAGCCTACACTTTCAGTCGACATGACAGTATCAAGCAGTACAGCACTGAAGCTCTATGAGAACGTTACACGATAGTGTCACCAATTCGCCTGCATTTTTTACATTTCCCCCCACAATGAGCAAGCGCCCATTCGTGATAAACAGAGAGATTTTATCAAAGTCATCTTTTATCTGTCTAGACAACACTTCCCTGTACCCTGCAGCGACATCAACAATCATAGATTGCTGTTCACCCTATGCGGCAGACAATGTTTGTATATGGAGACCTACAGACCAGTCTTATTGCAATTCCTTGGGACACTCTTAACGATGCCTTTTTCTCCAGCGAACACCGAAGCCAGAGGACGACGTACTGGGTTCTGATAACAAAAAGTCTTGGATTCACTCAAATATCAGAGAACGTACTCTGTGTGCTCGAAATTTTCGTTCGCGATATAGATTTGCGATAAATGCCAGCTAAGTATGGGACAAATTCCAAAGAGTGCACTCTGAATTCGGACTCCACCAGGTCCTAGTGACTTCTTTGTTTTGACCTGTTTCTGCTACCATGACATATCCGATATCCTTATAAAAGTGATCTCCGAATGAAGAAATAAAATTGCTACAACTACTGCTGCTGCATTACTGACCCTTTTCCCAGCAATAAAGACTTGCCAGAGGAGCTAAAACAGTCGCATTGACGTACAAAATAGTCTAAAGATTTTCATTGTTAGCAGCCCTTTACTAATGTCTACATGTGTACCATAACATTGAATGATATGTATTTAGTAATGTAGATCATGCTAGAAGTCTATGGAATAATGACGAAGGGCATGTTTTTTTCACCAAACAGGTGAGAACTCACCGAGGGAGCGAGACGATGGCAGCAGCGGTCGGGACTCTGGCAAACGGAGCTTGCCTCTGACGCCGTCAGAGGCGTGGCGCCTGCTGTCTGAAGAAGATGACCTGTTACCAGCTGAGCCGTCTGATTACTGCCCATGTGAATCAGCACAGCGCAATCTCTCACTGTGCTCCATCCAATATGAAGATGCCATTCAAATCAAAACTGCGATACCGAGAAAAAGTGAATCGAAAGGAACATTACCCAGTGTGACTGTCGCCGGTCCCAGTCACCAGCCCACAAACTCAGAGCAAACACAAGACAGTACAGAGTCTCCAGAGGTGAATGAACTGGTGGTTCCGCAGCCTTCTAAACTGTCGGTACCTCAGACCGAATTCTTCAGGCCAGATGCAGCTGTGTCACCTGAGAGACGTGACTTGCCAGATGAAGCGTTACCACTAGATCAGAGATTGGACGATTTGCATCCAGCTCTTGGTACAAATGCGACGCAAGAGTTACCAGCAGCAGGGAGAATAGGGCCCCAACCACCACCGGATCAGACATCAGCTGCGCAGCCAGAGGTACGTGATTTGGCAGCAGATGCTTTACCATCTTCAGAAAGGCTTGTGAGCGAACCCCCAACAGATCAGACATCGCGCAGATTCTACCGGAGGCTTTCCTCGCTAGATGTATCGTTACCAGCTTCAGAAAGGCTTGTGGCTGAACCCCCACAATATCAGAAAAAGCGCATATTGTACCAGAGGCTTTCCTCGCAAGATAAAGCGTTACCAATTTTAGAAAAACTTGTGCCTGACCTACAACCGGATCAGAGATTGGACGATTTGCATCCGGCGCTTGGTACAAATTCGACGCCAGAGGACCGTTTTCATGGATCTGAAGAGTTACCAGCATCAGAGAGAATAGGGCCCCAACCACCACTGGATGAGACATCGGTTGCGCTGCAAGAGCTATGTGATTGGGTAGCAAATGAATTACCATCTACAGAAAGGCATGTGGCCGAACCCCCACCAGATCAGAAATCGCGCAGATTGTACCCGAGGCTTTCGTTGCTAGATGAAGCGTTACCAGTTTTAGAAATGCTTGCGGCAGACCTACAACCGGATCAGAGATTGGACGATTTGCATCCGGCGCTTGGTACAAATTCGACGCCAGAGGACCGTTTTCATGGATCTGAAGAGTTACCAGCATCAGAGAGAATAGGGCCCCAAGCACCACTGGATGAGACATCGGTTACGCTGCAAGAGCTATGTGATTGGGTAGCAAATGAATTACCATCTTCAGAAAGGCATGTGGCCGAACCCCCACCAGATCAGAAATCGCGTAGGTTGTACCCGAGGCTTTCCTTGCTAGATAAAGCGTTACCAGTTCTAGAAATGCTTGCGGCAGACCTACAATCGGATCAGAGATTGGACGATTTGCATCCGGCGCTTGGTACAAATGCGACGCAAGAGGACCATTTTCATGGATGTGAAGAGTTACCAGCATCAGAGAGAAAAGGGCCCAAACCACCACTGGATGAGACATCGGTTGCGCTGCAAGAGCTATGTGATTGGGTAGCAAATGAATTACCATCTTCAGAAAGGCATGTGGCCGAACCCCCACCAGATCAGAAATCGCGTAGGTTGTACCCGAGGCCTTCCTTGCTACATGAAGAGTTAGCAGCTTCAGAAAGGCCTGTGAGTGAAGTACCACCAGATCAGGCGTCACGCAGCTTGAATCCGGCGCTTAAGAAAACCCAGCCAGCAGCTTCCCAAGGTCGCACTGTGGCAGTGGACAGGCATCTGAAAACAGCCAATGACGGGCGTACCTCAATGAAAGCCTTCCTGTACACACCATTGGATGCGGGGTCTTTGGGTGTGGATCCTCAGCCAGCATTATCTGAAGATTCGCAGGTAATGAATGTTGTAAAAGTAGCATTTCAGTTTCTTTTCAAGCCTTACTGATATTAAGACTATTTTCTCATATTTTATTACATCCATATGCAGATCCAATATATTCCTTTCTTTCATATTTCTCCTGCATAAGAAATCAAGTTACTCAACGCTTAAGTACGCTCTCATTAAGCATAAGTAATACCGTGCTATGTTCCTCCTTCCTATTCCCTTTACACATAGGCTGGACAACAAAAAAAAGCATAGTCGTCTTCAGTGGAGTGAAACTGACTGCACGTAAAAGAAGAAGGGTTCAAGTGGGTAAAAGAACATTCTGAAGCACTGATCGTACATGATTTTGCTTGATGAAGACCAAAGTAGTTGAGAAAGCTCTAGGAGAGCGTGCGGGGTAACGAAAGATGAGTGTGTACGCACACAGCACGTCTTGGAGAGTAAATGAGTGGAAAAAGCTTATTCAGCGGAAACGATAACTGAGGATCCTTTGGATGTATTGCTGAAGTTGATTAATAACATCATACTATGCGGTGGTTCTGACGCTTTTAAACTTTAACATTATAATGTAATAATGTGTAAACCACTATGTAGCAAAGTGTGACTTTTGTTAAACTCATTCCATGACATAAAAGCTGCCTCACCAGCAATCAAACTTGCTGTAACTTAACCTTCCGCGGGTAATCCTATCACTATCTGAGCAGCCAAGACACTCTTGACAGGCCAGAATCTGGATTAAAATTCAAGTTTTGAAACATATTTTAGTCTGCTATGCAATTACAGAGAAACGTGCTCTTCACATCCAAACAAAAAATTGATTTTGCTGTCTAACCAAAAGCGATTATAGTTCACAAGCACGTTCATGCTTTCATTGGTGCCATTCAAGTCAGGTCTACAACAGACACTGGACATGCATTCTGGAGGACTGAGGTAATCGAAATTGACATTTATCATTGTGCCCTTAAACGACTTACGGCAAATGATGACACGGTTCCTTTCATTGGTGCATGCTCGATTCCAGTATCAGTCATGCCCACTCTGTGCTCAAGCTTGTTCTAAAATGACGACATGCCGGTCTGATGCTAGAGATTTTCTGGGAGAGTAAAGTTCAGAGGGACACCAGATCCACGAACTTACAACTCCTGTCAGCTGAGACACTGTTGCCTCCACTGAACCTAACACAACGGAAGACCTAATCAGCCTCATACAACCAGTTCCGATGAACTGTGTGACGTAGCAAGTAAAATTCGTTGTTTTGTCTGTGATAGCCTAGGAAAACAGAGGATTACTTCTTATGAATAACCTGTTAGAAAAAAACCGTAACAATGAAACTGTATACTGAATCAATAATTTCTTTTCCATAGATGGTTGTAGTTCCTTGGTCACTAATATTTCAGAAAATTGAAGCTGCCATAATCGATAAAATAATGTTCGTCATGATGTGATGCAAGAGTAGTAGAGAAGTGATAGGCACATATTATGAAGCTTCTCAGTTCCAGAAAGTAAGAGATTCAGTTACATCGGAAGCCAATTTCGATATTTCAAAACAAATTCCTCCTCTAATGAAGTAGCCTTCCAATCAATCAATGACATGATAAGTAGGTACGTATCTTCTAACACACCTTAATACACCGTAGTTACACATATCTAAAAAGAATTTGAAACAAGCAATAAATTTCAAATTTTCAGGCGTATTTTGTCCCTCCCAGTGTTTCATATTTGACTGCAATATAACGATACTTACTTTTCTAAGCAAAGTTAGTACCTCTCACAGTTTGGGACTTGTAAGAACGCCCAACTGATAAACCCTTACACTACTTTACAAGTAAAGTTCTAGTAGATATGGACAAGAAATATTATCTGTGTGACTTGTTAAGTGAGGTAGTCAGGAGTTTGATTGGGTAGGTAGGATTAATATGACTGAAAAACTGTGATGGTCCTAATTGCCTCACTCTAGCCTGAACTGTCACTCACTTTTATGACAGAAAGCAGAGAATTCTAATGGAAACGTATGTCACATAAATAACAGCAAACTTTTGACACTGGAACATAAACTATATCATCCCACTAAGTTAAGAGCTGGGCGAATTCTTGCTCTTAAACTACGTAAATTACCTTACACTGCCTTTAAAATAAGGTGCAAAATAACAAAATTTTGGTAGTGACACGGCATATTATACAAGGGTACCAAATGAATTAATCATACCAAATGCAACGAAATGAGAATTTAACGATCAAATCTTACTTCCACGATGACCAATTTATGTAGTCTTAAACGAATAAATGTAACCTTCTAGATCCATAAGTGGATAGTAAAAGCGTCTTTGGATACTACCTGAACCAAAAAGCTAAAATTAAATCAGTACAGTGGTAAGCTGACCATGCAGTTTACTTCGGCGCATTCGACGATCTTTCACTGTGTTGATCGGTGTTGATTCATTCGGTTACTCCTTCTTGTCCAGAGGTAGCGCAGCTAAAGTTAAAGAGTTATTGTTTAAAAAATATGAAGACATGTGCGACGTACATAAGCATATGTATAGTAGACAGTTATATTCTAAGATCTCGAAATAAAATTCATTTAGAAACACATTACATCATTACTCCTTTGGTAGCTGAGAAACTTCAGAAGAATTTCAGTTTACACCACGGTAGTACGAGAAATAAAAATAGCTTTCACGTAGTATCATAAAATAACAATAGAGTTCGGTTCCCTTAGAAACATTCAAAAACCTGTGTGCAGACATAAAGTAAGAAATTGAAAATCCCTGCAAATTAAAAATAAATATAAAAGCTTAATTATGACTTAAGGTGTTTGGAAACGAACACAAGTAGTCTATCGGTGGAAATAATCCTGATGCCGAAATCACTTTGTAAAACAGAGTTTATGTTTTCTAGTCATGTTAATTAATGAACTAAAAAACGTGAACAAATCATTGCAGAAACTTTTCCAGAGGTAGCAATGCGAATTTTGTGTAGTACTGCGTAATTTACATAATTGGAAAACGTAAGCTATGCTTTCGAAAATGGTTTGTGCACCAAGATAGATCCCATGAACACAAAATAACTATAAGTAACATCAGCAGATAGACTTCACGATTTAAATAATTCCAGCACTATAAATAATTTCAGTACTTAATCGCTTCAATTTTTTCGATATTTGCCACACGTACACAACGAGAACCAACAGTGCTACAAGCAAAGACGAAGAAATACATGCTATAGGATTATGACTCGGTAATGAAAAACGAAAAATTTCTAACATCTCAAAGGGCGACAAAGGGCAGTCATTTCTGAAACTTTTGTCAAAATGTCAGTGTTCCACCTCCATAAGGAATATAGATTTTAATTGCAACAACTATTACAAATTATCGATTTCTAGAGACAATTCTTCTCCAGATGTATGATAAATGACAATGTTCTATATACAGACTTACCTAGTCTGTAAAAAACATTTAGACACAGTCTTATATTTCCATTATCAGTGTATTCCTGTGGGAATTGTGCACATAGTAGCTTGGTACGGCTTATGTTGAAAGAGCAGTTTACTTAAGTATCAGTTTTTCTTACAATTTGTTTTTTCCATGTAAGCAAATGGAATACAGAAATCTGATGAAATTCAATATAGCCAGCATAATTAATTCCTGACAAGATCTTCTATCTAACAATATATTTCTTCTGTCCTTCACTGGATCTACAGAACACATTGAATGAGTTAACAATATGACGTTGTTCCAGATCACAATAGAGCGCATACGAACTAAGGAAGGACTATCATAAGACCTCCACGACTGTACACCATTACTTTTGAACAGAAGATGATAGCTTACTTTTGCTTACGTTAATTTTAAGTACACCGTCCACTGCCATACGAAGAACAATGGTGCTGTATTTCTCACGTTTTCCTCCCATTACACCGTAAAATATCATCTACGTATCAAGGAATTTTCTCCGTAGGACATTTACACAGACCTTTGGGTTTGAACTATAGTGTACGAAGTTCCGCTGTCTCACATGGGCCGCAGTGCAATGTTTCGGTGTTCGGTAAGAGTGGCTTTTCTTTTCTACTTTGCAGGTCTGCGCGGAGGTAGAGCTGCCATCGACGCCAGGGTTCCCCACTTTGCCCGGTGCCAAGTAAGTAGATCTTTAATGAGTAATTTATATTTTATATTAGAGGAATCTGTGCAGTAGTGGCCAGTGCCCGTCATTATGACCTATAGACATTCGTACATTTCTGGACATGGTTCTCATCGAGTGTGTGCTTTTGTATGTGTGTGACCATGTGCTTCCTGTGTGCGGGCGCTATTGCGTTTCTAGCTTCTTTCCTGTCTGTGTGTTTTTAGCACGTCTTTCTGTAGTCATTCAAAAAATAGTGAACAATTTATTTTTCAGCCTGTACGAAAAAGAGTAAAGTAATGATCTTACAACGTCATTATAAGCTGTTGTTGTTGTTGTGGTCTTCAGTCCTGAGACTGGTTTGATGCAGCTCTCCATGCTACTCTGTCCTGTGCAAGCTTCTTCATCTCCCAGTACCTACTGCAATCTACATCCTTCTGAATCTGCTTAGTGTATTCATCTCTTGGTCTCCCTCTACGATTTTTACCCTCCACGCTGCCCTCCAATACTAAATTGGTGATCCCTTGATGCCTCAGAAATGTCCTACCAACCGATCCCGTCTTCTGGTCAAGTTGTGCCACAAACTTCTCTTCTCCCCAATTCTATTCAGTACTTCCTCATTAGTTATGTGATCTACCCAGCTAATCTTCAGCATTCTTCTGTAGCACCACATTTCGAATGCTTCTATTCTCTTCTTGTCCAAACTATTTATCGTCCATGTTTCACTTCCATACATGGCTGCACTCCATACAAATGCTTTCAGAAATGACTTCCTGACACTTAAATCTATACTCGATGTTAACAAATTTTTCTTCTTCAGAAAAGCTTTCCTTGCCATTGCCAGTCTACATTTTATATCCTCTCTACTTCGACCATCATCAGTTATTTTGCTCCCCAAATAGCAAAACTCCTTTACTACTTTAAGTGTCTCACTTCCTAATCTAATTCCCTCAGCATCACCCGACTTAATTCGACTACATTCCATTATCTTCGTTTTGCTTTTGTTGATGTTCATCTTATATCCTCCTTTCAAGACACTGTCCATTCCATTCAACTTCTCTTTCAAGTCCTTTGCTGTCTCTGACAGAATTACAATGTCATCAGCGAACCTCAAAGTTTTTATTTCTTCTCCATGGATTTCAATACCTACTCCGAATTTTTCTTTTGTTTCCTTTACTGCTTGCTCAATATACAGATTGAACAACATCGGGGAGAGGCTACAAACCTGTCTTACTCCCTTCCCAACCACTGCTTCCCTTTCATACCCCTCGACTCTTACAACTGCCATCTGGTTTCTGTACAAGTTGTAAATAGCCTTTCGCTCCCTGTATTTTACCCCTGCCACCTTTAGAATTTGAAAGAGAGTATTCCAGTCAACATTGTCAAAAGCTTTCTCTAAGTCTACAAATGCTAGAAACGTAGATTTGCTCTTTCCTTAATCTTTCTTCTAAGATAAGTCATAAGGTCAGTATTGCCGCACGTGTTCCAGTGTTTCTACGGAATCCAAACTGATCTTCCCCGAGGTTGGCTTCTACTAGTTTTTCCATTCGTCTGTAAAGAATTCGTGTTAGTATTTTGCAGCTGTGACTTATTAAACTGATAGTTCGGTAATTTTCACATCTGTCAACACCTGCTTTCTTTGGGATTGGAATTATTATATTCTTCTTGAAGTTTGAGAGTATTTCGCCTGTTTCATACATCTTGCTCACCAGATGGTAGAGTTTTGTCAGGACTGGCTCTCCCAAGGCCGTCAGTAGTTCCAATGGATTGTTGTCTACTCCGGGGGCCTTGTTTCGACTCAGGTCTTTCAGTGCTCTGTCAAACTCTTCACGCAGTATCGTATCTCCCATTTCATCTTCATCTACAACCTCTTCCATTTCCATAATATTGTCCTCAAACACATCGCCCTTGTATAGACCCTCTATATACTCCTTCCACCTTTCTGCTTTTCCTTCCTTGCTTAGAACTGGGTTTCCATCTGAGCTCTTGATATTCATACAAGTCGTTCTCTTATCTCCAAAGGTCTCTTTAATTTTTCTGTAGGCAGTATCTATCTTACCCCTAGTGAGATAGGCCTCTACATCCTTACATTTGCCCTCTAGCCATCCCTGCTTAGCCATTTTGCACTTCCAGTAGATCTCATTTTTGAGACGTTTGTATTCCTTTTCGCCTGCTTCATTTACTGCATTTTTATATTTTCTCCCTTCATCAATTAAATTCATTATTTCTTCTGTTACGCAAGGATTTCTACTAGCCCTCGTCTTTTTACCTACTTGATCCTCTGCTGCCTTCGCTACTTCGTCCCTCAAAGCTACCCATTCTTCTTCTACTGTATTTGTTTCCCCCATTCCTGTCAATTGTTCCCTTATGCTCTCCCTGAAACTCTGTACAACGTCTGTTTCTTTCAGTTTATCCAGGTCCCATCTCCTTAAATTCCCATCTTTTTGCAGTTTCTTCAGTTTTAATCTACAGGTCATAACCAATAGATTGTGGTCAGAGTCCACATCTGCCCCTGGAAATGTCTTACAATTTAAAACCTGGTTCCTAAATCTCTGTCTTACCATTATATAATCTATCTGATAGCTTTTAGTATCTCCAGGGTTCTTCCATGTATACAACCTTCTTTCATGATTCTTAAACCAAGTGTTAGCTATGATTATGTTGTGCTGTGTGCAGAATTCTACCAGGCGGCATCCTCTTTCATTTCTTAGCCCCAATCCATATTCACCGACTATGTGTCCTTCTCTCCCTTTTCCTATACTCGAATTCCAGTCACCCATGACTATTAAATTTTCGTCTCCCTTCACTATCTGAATAATTTCTTTTATTTCATCATACATTTCTTCAATTTCTTCGTCATCTGCAGAGCTAGTTGGCATATAAACTTGTACTACTGTAGTAGGTGTGGGCTTCGTATCTATCTTGGCCACAATAATGCGTTCACTGTGCTGTTTGTAGTAGCTTACCCGCATTCCTATTTTCCTATTCACTATTAAACCTACTCCTGCATTACCCCTGTTTGATTTTGTGTTTATAACCCTGTAGTCACCCGACCAGAAGTCTTGTTCCTCCTGCCACCGAACTTCACTAATTCCCACTATATCTAACTTCAACCTATCCATTTCCCTTTTTAAATTTTCTAACCAACCTGCCCGATTAAGGGATCTGACATTCCACGCTCCGATCCGTAGAACGCCAGTTTTCTTTCTCCTGATAACGACGTCCTCTTGAGTAGTCCCCGGCCGGGGATCCGAATGGGGGACTATTTTACCTCCGGAATATTTTACCCAAGAGGACGCCATCATCATTTAACCATACAGTAAAGCTGCATGCCCTCGGGAAAAATTACGGCTGTAGTTTCCCCTTGCTTTCAGCCGTTCGCAGTACCAGCACAGCAAGGCCGTTTTGGTTATTGTTACAAGGCCAGATCAGTCAATCATCTAGACTGTTGCCCTTGCAACTACTGAAAAGGCTGCTGCCCCTCTTCAGGAACCACACGTTTGTCTGGCCTCTCAACAGGTACCCCTCCGTTGTGGTTGCACCTACGGTACGGCCATCTGTATCGCTGAGGCACGCAAGCCTCCCCACCAACGGCAAGGTCCATGGTTCATGGGGGGGCATTATTAACTATAGATATTTAAAATGATGTCCTGATAAATTTGGTGTTGGTTAAGTTGAAAGTCGCGAGCTCTGTCTTCTTATCTCGTGTTTTCTACTGAAAATCTCGTCCTTGTACTCTTGTTAACTTTACTATTACAGAGATCGCCTAAACTTTATTATTTTTTTAATTGGTCCTGTGCGCAACAAATAACTTACTTGGTCTTCCTGATGCCACTGCTTGATCTCCTGCATTCCACTATTTAACAAAAACATAAAGAAACCCATTATTCATGCTGAGTGCACTGCATGTTGTGTATGGCGGCTCCTGCTGTTGCTGCGGCTGCTGCTGCCTACTACAACTACACATAATTCAAGAGAAAGGGTTTGGTAAAATCTAAACTCGATAAATGATAACCCAAACAAGTAATTCCTTTTTTCAAAAACTATATTCTGAAAGCGATTCTTCCTCATTCGCTAGAAGCTCTTTGAACAATCGCTTTGTATGTAAATCTGCCTCCAGTGGTACTAAAGCAATATACAAATTAATCAAACTTTTGAGACAGACTGAAATACTTCTCAATTAAATACATAGTGAAACAGTTCCCTGACAATTACAAAAGAAATCAATGACAAAAATCAATGCTTAATCTATTCGCCTTACAGTGGTTTCCCTTAAGAATTCAGCTCCTATCATTATCAAAATTACTGTCTGCTGCTACGCACATACACAAACCTTTTTCTTTAAATTAATAAGCTCGCTACAAATTATAAAAAATATCATCTAAATACCAAATCCTGTGTCGCTGCTGGTGGACACGGCAGTACGGCAGCTCGGCGACGACCCCTCGCCCAACACACGTGCGCACCACAGCAGGCGGGCTCCTACACTGGCTTCAAAAACAGCCACTAGTTAATCCGTGCACTGCGAGGCGCGACAACAGTATCTTAGATTCCAGAGCTTGTGTATGCGCGTTGTAGCCAACCTTTAAATCCTAAGAGAGTACTCTCAAAGTAAGCTGGTCGACATCACCTCTTCAGTCGCTCAGACCATAATGGCAGCGAAACAGAAGACGACACGTAGAAGGCTGAAATGCTGAAATTGGTATTGCGAAATGGTTTCCCCGCGGAAGATCGTAATACGATTCCTAATTTCAATTACAGTACGGACGTCGAAATGGCAGGCACTGAACATCAAGTAAAGTTGTTCAATAGTGGAAAGGCATGTGGAGCGGCTTAGGTACCTAAGAGATTCTACAGAGATTATGCGAAAGAACTAGTTCCCCATCTAGCAGTAGTATGTCGTAGGCCATTAGACGACGAAGGGTACCAGGCGATGGGGGAAAAAAAGTGCAAGTTATTTCCGTTTCGAAGAAGGGTCGTCCAGCTGATGCAGGTAGGTCTAGGCCTATATGGCTGACGTGAATCTGTTGTAGAATTATGGAAAATGTTACGAGCTTACGTTCCTCTATAAAACCAAAATGGATTCCGTACCCAGAGATTCTGGAAAACGCAGCTCTCTCTGTTTTTTTCCATGAAACACAAAACGCCGTAGACTAATGTATCTACGATGATGCCGCGTTCCTTGACTTCCGGAAGGCACTCGATACAGCCCAGCACTGTTGTTAAGGGAACAAAATTACGAGCTTCCCGAGTATTGGGCCAGATTTGTCACTGTATTCACGACTTTCTAGGAGATGGAATTCACTACGTTATTCTTAATGGGATGAACTCAGCAGATGAAAAGGTAATTACTGAGGTAATTTCTGGGTTTATAGGCTGATTACCTTCTACACTCCTGGAAATTGAAATAAGAACACCGTGAATTCATTGTCCCAGGAAGGGGAAACTTTATTGACACATTCCTGGGGTCAGATACATCACATGATCACACTAACAGAACCACAGGCACATAGACACAGGCAACAGAGCATGCACAATGTCGGCACTAGTACAGTGTATATCCACCTTTCGCAGCAATGCAGGCTGCTATTCTCCCATGGAGACGATCGTAGAGATGCTGGATGTAGTCCTGTGGAACGGCTTGCCATGCCATTTCCACCTGGCGCCTCAGTTGGACCAGCGTTCGTGCTGGACGTGCAGACCGCGTGAGACGACGCTTCATCCAGTCCCAAACATCCTCAATGGGGGACAGATCCGGAGATCTTGCTGGCCAGGGTAGCTGACTTACACATTCTAGAGCACGTTGGGTGGCACGGGATACGTGCGGACGTGCATTGTCCTGTTGGAACAGCAAGTTCCCTTGCCGGTCTAGGAATGGTAGAACGATGGGTTCGATGACGGTTTGGATGTACAGTGCACTATTCAGTGTCCCCCCGACGATCACCAGTGGTGTACGGCCAGTGTAGGAGATCGCTCCCCACAACATGATGCCGGGTGTTGGCCCTGTGTGCCTCGGTCGTATGCAGTCCTGATTGTGGCACTCACCTGCACGGCGCCAAACACGCATACGACCATCATTGGCACCAAGGCAGAAGCGACTCTCATCGCTGAAGACGACACGTCTCCATTCGTCCCTCCATTCACGCCTGTCGCGACACCACTGGAGGCGGGCTGCACGATGTTGGGGCGTGAGCGGAAGACGGCCTAACGGTTTGCGGGACCGTAGCCCAGCTTCATGGAGACGGTTGCGAATGGTCCTCGCCGATACCCCAGGAGCAACAGTGTCCCTAATTTGCTGGGAAGTGGCGGTGCGGTCCCCTACGGCACTGCGTAGGATCCTACGGTCTTGGCGTGCATCCGTGCGTCGCTGCGGTCCGGTCCCAGGTCGACGGGCACGTGCACCTTCCGCCGACCACTGGCGACAACATCAATGTACTGTGGAGACCTCACGCCCCACGTGTTGAGCAATTCGGCGGTACGTCCACCCGGCCTCCCGCATGCCCACTATACGCCCTCGCTCAAAGTCCGTCAACTGCACATACGGTTCACGTCCACGCTGTCGCGGCATGCTGCCAGTGTTAAAGACTGCGATGGAGCTCCGTATGCCACGGCAAACTGGCTGACACTGACGGCGGCGGTGCACAAATGCTGCGCAGCTAGCGCCACTCGACGGCCAACACCGCGGTTCCTGGTGTGTCCGCTGTGCCGTGCGTGTGATCATTGCTTGTACAGCCCTCTCGCAGTGTCCGGAGCAAGTATGGTGGGTCTGACACACCGGTGTCAATGTGTTCTTTTTTCCATTTCCAGGAGTGTATATTATATCCTAGAGAACCAATCAATGGTTCGCTTTGCTAAATATGTGTGGGAACTGGATATACGTCATAATCGCCTTGTTCTG
This sequence comes from Schistocerca serialis cubense, assembly GCF_023864345.2. Lineage (NCBI taxonomy): Eukaryota > Metazoa > Arthropoda > Insecta > Orthoptera > Acrididae > Schistocerca > Schistocerca serialis. Next base: position 795,705,359 of record NC_064642.1, on the reverse strand, counting down.
CCGCCTCTCTCTACCCATCACCTCCTCCTCCTCCTCTCTCTCTCTCCATATCCTCCTCCATCCTCTCCGTTCCCCTCCTGCTTCCCTCTCTCTGTGTCCATCTCCTCTTCGCCTTCTCTCTGACCCTGACTCTCTTTTATTATTACTGGAGACGAAACATTGACTGGGAATCGAGGTCGCTTAGAACGACGAGGAAAATCGTATGGGGTCATTGGTTGCAAGGTATAAGAGAGACCCCTCCATCCGCTGATCTGTGAGTACAATGGTTTCAGTGACAGTATTTCACGTAATCTTAATCTGAGATCGCGTAGGGTTACACACTTTCAGACGATTCAGATTACGTGCTAGTATTCTGGTCAAATGTTGATGAGTCACAGGTATCCTGCAAGCAGTTTAAAGCGACGGTGACGAAGAAAACAAAACAGCTTATTGCTGTGTAAACAATTTTTGTTTGAAAGTATATGTAAGGAAAACAAATATGTATGCGAGAAACAGTTTGCCCAATGCAATAAACGCCCTGCTGTCATAGTTAAAACTAACTGCAGGAAAGAAAATGAAACCTCACATTTTCGAAGCACAGCATTTTATTTGTTGCAATTGGCTATAACAGAAAACCTGTTCATTGTGGTTTAAAAAAATATATAGACTATGTTCATGTATTCGTTTATTGGATTATCGAGTAAAAATTTAAGCACCTCTGACGAGAAAGTTTCCAGATTTTTGCTAACAACTTATCGCTGTTGTATAATATGTATATATTTGTATATTATAGGTACGAATAAAATGTAGCTTCTTTAAGTCCAAATTTTTATTAGAGTGTCCTGTAAAAATCTGACGTAAATCAGTCAAAATCTTTTCGAGATTTTTACTAACAGTGTTTCCCCTTTAAAATATAATACATATATTATCATTTTATGTATTATAGAACTATGTAGCCTATGTCTGCCGGAACGTTTACTATAGTATCAAAACTGGAAGTAAATGAGCCAAGAACATCCGAGAATTTTGATAACAACGTTTTACCTTGTATATGTCCGCCCCAGTAGCTGAGTGGTCAGCGTGACGGATTGCCGTCCTCTGGGCCCGGGTTCGATTCCCGGCTGGGTCGTAGATTTTCTCCGCTCAGGGACTGGGTGTTGTGTTGTGTTCATCATCATTTCATCCCCATCCGGCGTGCAGGTCGCCCAATGTGGCGCCGAATGTAATAAGACCTGCGATATGGCGGCCGGACCTGCCCCGCGAGGGGCCTCCCGGCCAATGACGCCAAACGCTCATTTCCATACCTTGTATATAAGTGGTGTAACCTCTGGCCGCTTCAATTTTAATTCGAGTATTGTGTAAAAATATCAAGTAAATTGGTCAAGATTTCTTCAACATTATTGCTAACATTAGTTTCCTATATATGTGAGTATTGTAACGAAGTATGTACCACACCAAAGTAGAGATATCCAAGATGGTGGCGACGACGTCATCCACGATGAGGGCGATAACGCCATCCAAGATGGCGGTCATGACGTCCTTCAAGATGGCGGATTTTGGCGGGAAAAAGCCACGCTCCCCTCTCCCAGAAAAATGGCGCCAAGTTCAAATTCCAACAGGATAATACACCACACATCTATTATCTCTACTAAGCGTGGAAAATGGCGGGAAGATATCTCACTTGTGCTACCTCCACTAACCTAAGTCACCCGGCCATCGCTTCCTCCTACGAACTGGCGCCAAATTCAAATTCCAACAGGATAATCTACCACACCCCTGTTATCTCTACTAAACAAAGAAAATGCCTGGAAGATATCTCACTTGGGCTACCTCCACTAACCTAAGTCCGCCACCTCATCCTACGAACTGGAATCAATTTTTAATTTTCGCCAAAACAAAATTCAGTTCCTATGTATCTAGTAAGCTAAGAAAATAGTGCGAAAGAAAAGACACTTTTACTAACCACAGTCGCCAGACCGCCAGCTCCTCCTAAGGATTCGTGGTAAAAAAGGGCTTGTCTTTATTATTTAAACAATTCCATGCAGGTGTGTTCATCACTGAGTCTGGACCCCAACTGACTTAGTACACATCACCACCGCCAGAGGGCGCTACCGTTACGTCGGGTGATGACGCAAGTATCGTTATTCAACATGGCTGCAACCAGTGTATTCGCCATATGCTCTAGAACACACAGCCACTGCACAGTCCCATTACTTAATCAAAGATCGACCGCTTTCTCTCCCACGCGTTTATAAAGACATATACGTCACATGTGCAGCCTGTGAGAGTGCGACCCCTGATGTCACAGCCTCAAGCCTGCAACTTCATACTTGGTCCAGAGATGGTCTTCTGTAAATATGCTAACAAATTTAACTGAACATGTGTTACACCAACATCGCCCATGCTACTATCAATTACCTAAGTACATAATTCCATTTCAATTTTAATCATATTCAATAAGTAAATTTTCAATTTCAGTATTCAATGATCAAATGAGAAGTTCCACGTTTTCCCACTATGAGCACAGTGTTCATTGATGACCTAGCACCCTACACCCCTAGAATGTTGCACTCTATTAGCTACTGCTTCGACTTCATAGAATCCAGGACTTGGAATCAATTTTCGCGAATGCCACACCCATCTGGACTTGGAATCAAATAGTTAAAGCCTCCACCACGATCCTCAACTGACCGCCACATCCCCCTACCAGCCCATTTTGTCGGGCTAACGTGCATTAACGTGTACTAACGTGCATAGTGCATGATGTAATCCATGATGATGGGCGAAATGGCGGGAAAACGACTCTCTCTATTATGGACAAAAGTTTTTATTTGGCAGTCAATGTCTCCACCATGAGATCTAGACTTCAAGTGACCTAGTACACGTTACCGCCACCACAGGGTACTGTCATCCCTCCTGTGGCCTACTCCCAGATGGTGGTCTGTAGGAGGAAAATCGTGCGAAAATGACTCAGACTCCACTGGGCTACTGGGGAGAGTAAGGAAGGAGTGCACTCTATTTAGTTTGTAACATATTATTTAGTGATCGAACACATTTATCACACAAATGCAAAACATTTGCCATCCGATGCAGGTGAAACTTCAGTCTATACAGTTTCCCTTATACTGTCGTCACAGAATTACAAGGCGCAGCCCCCATATGCTAGACACCTCTGGACAGCACACGTCTTTACTGCAGATGGCAGAATAGCACAGGCTGATTCCATCTAACAGAACATACGAGCTGCATTCAGCTGTGTGTACCCACGCCAGCGTGGCTCTCGCCTGGCCAGGAAACGTTTGCGTAGCCACTCGCCATCTAAAACCTTATCAATCTTACTCTTACGTCACATGACTATGTAAAAAATAAGAGTCAAGTCGTCCTCTCGGGGATTGTATAATGTCACAGAAATAGTTAACCCTCGCTTTCTTCATGCCTCAGTTTGTAAGCACGGAAATTCTTACCCTAATAGAACCTGTTTACGAAAATAACATGGATTGCACTCTCCTCAGCGATCCTAACATGTTACCCTTCTTGCTCTCAACATACACAAATGTTCTCACCGCTATGTAGTGGCTCCTATCCCAGCACAAAGGATGGAGCATTATGATTGGCTCTTATAGAGTTTACCCGATGAATTACTGATATCCCCTGGTATCAAAGCACCATCCACCTATACTTTCTGGACCTTTCAGAGGTAAAATTATTTTCCATGCATAGCTAAATTGCATTCACAGTTAAAGCCCCAAAGTTGCCTACAGATCATAAAATACATACTAGACTCACAAGAATATTGGAAGCCAGGAAGATATATACCAGTGTAACTACAATTAAGTATTGCAATTCAATTGGATCAAATGGCTCTGAGCACTATGGGACTCAACTTCTGAGGTCATCAGTCCCCTAGAACTTAGAACTACTTAAACCTAACTAACCGAGGGACCTCACACACATCCATGCCCGAGGCAGGATTCGAACCTGCGACCGCAGCGGTCTCGCAGTTCCAGACTGTAGCGCCTAGAACTGCTCAGCCACTCCGGCCGGCTATTACAATTGCTGCTACAGTCTGACACAGGTCAGTGTACAGTTAATGTCTCCTCTTGACGACCTTGCTCCAGTATCTATAGCATATTTAATTTTCCACATAAAAAATCTCTCTCATACCCTTCCAGTTATTGATGTGCTGAATCTATAAAAAATGGTTCAAATGGCTCTGAGCACTATGGGACTTAACTTCTGATGTCATCAGTCCCCTAGAACTTAGAACTATTTAAACCTAACTAACCTAAGGACATCACAAACATTCATGCCCAAGCCAGGATTCGAACCTGCGACCATGGCAGTTGCCGGTTCCAGACTATAGCAGCTAGAACCGCTCAGCCACCCCAGCCGCTGCTGAATCTATATGTCCCTCATGATAGGACACACAGTCTCCTCTCTAGTCATGCCAAAACATAAACCATAGTAACTTTACAATACAACATATACAAATTTTACACAAACAGGGCAGTTATCTTTTATATCTGTGCAGCACCCGAAAAAATTATCGTATGCCTATACTCACACAGGCGATATGTCATGATGCTCCCCAGTCCTAAAAGAGCACCATCCACCCTTTCTTTCTTTCTACAGACGTGACATTCAGCCCCAATAAACTATTTTACACTGTTCACCACATTGCACTGACAACTAAACCTTGCAAACTGCCATACATGTTGTCAAATACTTAAAGCCACCTACTCATTTACACTGTCCTCCCACTCTTGCCAGGAGCTTGAATATTAGGGAGTGAAACTGATCTCCAACTCAGGAATATATCAACGTGTACTGTGTCAATGAAGTAAACATACAATTCCTATCCTAGGCCATACAAAATCACCCCTTTTGCATCAGAAAGCCCACACTCAACTGAAGTCACTCTCAGATCTTATGTGCAAAGACACGCTCATTTCCCCTCGGTACAAATGCGTTGCTGTTCCTGGTCCAGATCTGCCTGCTTGCTTGCTTTCCTACACCCATCTCCAGACTCTGGGATTACAAGAACACACCTATTTTCGCCATAATATTATATCAATTTCGCAGTACTTCTCGATATCAAGCACAGCCCAATCGCTCAAGCAACGTAATTCCAAAGATATAGACTGGAAATTATTTCTTTACAAACTCCAGACTTTAAGTTAGGTCGAGTGTGCTCTAGACCACTGAGTAACCGAAAACAAAGAGATGAAAAATGATATTTCCACCCGCGAATACCAATGTCTGTGATGTAACAGATCCCATATCATCCCTATAATTTACAAGCCAACTAAGGTCTTTCCCTTTTCTAGAGAACAGGCAAACGTGTCTTCCACACACCACAATCGATCTTCTCTCAACTAAATAAAGACCGAAATGTGCAGAAGCAGTCAACCGAACAATTTACGTGGAAGGGAATAACGGTCCAGCGCAAACGCACCATCTTCTCAAATTTTTCCTTGATCACGAAAGCTGCCCATCTTACGGTCACGGTCTCAATTGAACGTCATTCGACAATGGGCGAAGTATCGGAAATACACCATTCTGTCAGCAGTGGCTCTCGAAATATAAATGTCTGTACCTTCCTTACGACTGGACATACTCTTCCCTTTGCTATCACCATACTCCAAGTCAAATCCATACCCTCCTTACGACTGTACATAGTCATATCCTTCCCACAAACACATACTTTATAAAACTTGATGCTCAAATGCGAAAATATGACGCATCCCTTACTATTGAGTATAATACTCCGTCAGTAACTGAATGCCTACGATACGAAATAATACTGAACGAAAATCAACATTAGATGTGCATGTCTATTAGGTTTTTCTTACGAGTCCTACCACTGTGTCTTAGAAAGAGAGACGTAATCCGCTAGATGTTAAAGAAAAAAAATCGATCGCACCAATTGCTGCATGTTACTGTCACAAGCAGTCTTGCTTCTACAGGTGCACACAAGTATCCATGTTAAAACCCATACCCGCTTCACAAATCGAGGTACGACATGAACTCTGATTGAGGTTGGTTTTTTTCTGGACAAATACCGTCACGGTGATCGTACGAACGCGTATTATCCGTCCCCAATGCTACCTCGTAATAAAATCACTGAACTTTGAAAGTGGTTCGGCTAAGGAACGTGTTATGTAAGCGGTATTTGCGACTCTCTCATACCGCCCCAACTAGATAATTCTATAGTGTCTGTAGCGCATTCTCTCTCGATACCATATCACAGCTTCGACGATATATCGACTCACTGAGAACGAGCACAAACATTAGTAGTAGATAACGTGCCGATTGAGGTCGTAAGAAGAAAAATGTACACTAGCTTCTCAGATCGCTAGTGTTACGCTATCCGCTAGAAATGATGTAAATAATTTCAAATACAGTCTGTCTATTCAAGCACATGCCTGCCGCTCATCATACCCACAAGTGAATCATATTTCTCACACTCCCATATCTCGAAATGAGCCACCTTCCGCGAACCTAGCTGCTACAGTAAAATTCCAGCCAAACTACATACAATCTACGCATCTTGCACCAGATCCCATTTCTACATCTTAGCGCATGTGATCGTTCCATTTTAAGTCGGAACCGAGCAGAAGTCGTAGAAAACTATACCCACCACCTTCTGCAACCCGTGTAGAAACAGAACGACCTGAGTTAGTGCAACAGCACCGTGTTTTGTCCATTCGACGGAAATTCGCGCAGTGTGCTACGTCCCCAAACTACATACAAGTACTACAGATCCGCATCCATTCAAATCAATCAGTCCAACATGCTCTCATCCTTGTTCTCTACCCCCCCCCCCCCTCCCCAAACAGAGAACAATTATGAACTATAGAACTTTCACTAACTTCATCCCATATATAAGTCACCTAGAAACCGATGCTGACGCGATTACGCAAGGCTGCGATGGTGCTCCAGCGTGGAGAAAGAGATTTCGCAATGGTTCCCCAGAATACCGCAGCGTGCAGCCATCCACGCATTGCTAACCGTTTACCAACTGTATCACCTCAAACTGCTACTGCGGCCTATTAAATATACAGGCACCGCAGGCGCCACTTTAAGGTCTGATCACCTATACTCTAGGCTAATGATCGTATGAGACGCTCCCTCTGGTCCTGTTGATTTGCTTAAAAAAAATTGGTTCAGATGGCTCTGAGCACTATGGGACTTAACATCTGTGGTCATCAGTCCCCTAGAACTTAGAACTACTTAAACCTAACTAACCTAAGGACATCACACACATCCATGCCAGAGGCAGGATTCGAATCTGCGACCGTAGCGATCACGCGGTTCCAGACTGAAGCGCCTTTAACCGCACGGCCACACCGGCCGGCTGATTTGCTTCAAACACTGTTTTCTAACACGCCTTTGTACAATGTCAAATATTTCCTTTTTTCTGCCACGACTTCGAGACCTGGGCCAGATTCTAAACTGACATTAAGAAGTTCTGATCGACGGCCTCTCGCAGGAAACTAGACGTTGCACAGTGTAAATCATATTCTTACGGTGGATAGCATAACACTGGATGATTTTAAATAAAAGACAGTTACAACATAAGCAAAGTGTAAAGTTTTACGGAGTTGGCATAGGTCACCAAACTACACTCCGAAAGTGATTCACGAGCTCTACATTTAGACTAGTCTCTCACACTGACGGAATAGCTGACGACTCTGCGTTCCCTTTCGACTGATTCCTCATATTGCACTCACGTATGCGATCACTGTTTCGCTGCTAGCAACCCCCAAGAAGTTGCTGCCCATCCACCAAAACTTGTTCCCCAACTCAAACAAGCGATATGTGTCAATCATAATGTGGTAACCAGTACACGGATGGGATGGAAAAGACACTATCGATGTACTCTAATAATAATTATCACATTTCATAGCGCGAAGAATTTTGCAATAACTGCAACACCGGCCAATCATGTTATAGCAACTTTCCCCGATTTCAGTTTCACAACTAAACCAGCCCGTCTCCACTTTGCGAGTATCATTGAGAACACGGATAGATGACAGTGCAGTATGTCCATTCAGTGTTCATTCTCGAACACATAAATCATCCAAGTATACCAGACAGCGCTCAACATATTTCTATCATCTCGAGCATAGTGTTTAATTTACGATCTATCTCTCTGTGTATGGGAGTCAAAAAGCATTCTCGCTGTCTTAGGGTAAAATTGGAGAGAGAAAGACCCTCCTCACACTTCATTGACTAACCAGGCCTGCAGCACCATTAGCGAATTAAACTGCAACCGACCAGAAGAAGACCGCTACACTCCACGTCTCGTGAATGAATGGAGATTTTCGAGTCCTAACTCGTCCAAGTGCAAGAGATTTCTCGAGATACGACCATGTCGAGGAGCTTAGCACTCCTTATCAGTGTATAGTAAGAGATTTCAAGTTGCCGTCATGTAATAGCAGACAGTTAAGAAGAACAAGAAAGGAATCATTTTTATAGGCGATGGAGCTCCACACAGATGGAGTTCCACGCATTTTTACCTGAATCAATCAAGTTATCGACTCTAAACTACTGTTCTAGAGTCAAGGATCGGTACCTGGAAAGTATTGGTAAGAGAGAACATAAACACACGCACTTCTAAGGCCACAACGTTCTGCACTTAAAACCGGCCTAAAATGTTGGATCACATGAGCTTCCGACCCATCAGACATATCGAATGTAGCGTTGTTAATGACACACAACCTTCTTCCAGATTTCTCTACGATAAACTAGGTTATCGAATCGTAAAACACTTGCTCTGCGTGATAGGAGCACAATACAGCTTTTCCTGAGACATATAATGCCCACTGTTCACATCCGAACACCGTTCAGAAATTATTCAGTGCCTACATCAGACCTATATAAAATGATCGTTGGTAGCGGGGAATACATCCTACACGGAAACAAATAAACGCATAGCAGCAGCGTCCGACATGTGAAAATTTCAAGTCAGTCCATCACTAACTCTGTAAACAGGACATCTGTCAGGCAAATGTGTACACGGGGATTGCAACGCCTCACAGGCTCCTACAGCTAACTTAGTTATGACGCTGAAGTGTCGATTTTACACCAAAGATGCGATAGGGGGGATGGAATACATCACATAAATCATAGATCGTTTAGAGGAATGTGTCAAGTTTCATCACACATGAGGAGGAAGTCCTCTGATGACTGACCGGTTTACCGCTAACGATCACAAGTAGACAGTGCTTTAAACTGCATACCGAACACGTGGCTGAATACGAGTAGAACATGGGCTATGTCACGCGACTGATGCGTGCGGACAGAACGCTGGAAAAAAATTGCCCTACAGAATCTTCTACTTCTGTAGTATGAACCAGTCAGCCATTAAATCATACCTCATTACATCTCTGTCTCAATCGATCACCCCATCCACTCTCTGTTATCCTTTAAGCCAGATGCAAGTATGTTTAGATGTGAATCGGTCTCTGTCTTCCTGAAGAGCATCATATGCAGTAGTCAACTTGCGTGTATCACTGGTACCTCAACAGACATACATTATAATACTATCTCGGCGGAAAAACATTGACTTCCTCCATTATTCCCTTAATTTCGATGTCGACGTTTTCCTGGATTCTCCTGTTGCCGTACGCTTGTCCCCATGTACAAATTGTTCAGCGCGAACCAGAAGACAGGTAAGTATTTCCTCAATTTCACATCAGTTTGGTCTATATTCTGCCAATTTATACCTATTCCCTCCTCATTCTTCACAATTCTATCGATTATAGATCAGATCCATGCATGTGATCACAACTTAACATCTCGTTCTGTGTTCTAAAATTGCCTGTAAATGATGTAGCACAACTGCCAACACCTAGCCCAAGTGCACTGATCGGGAAGTGTAATAAAGCACTGTACTCGACTGTATCAGCGTTTGCTCTGTTTTCTGTACACACCTTGTTGTGTGTACTACGTTAGCTGGAATCTAGATCTCGGGGTGGAGACATTTATTGCAAAATAAAAACTTTTGTCCATAATAGAGAGAGTCGTTTTCCCGTCATTTCGCCCCACCTTCTTGGATTACGTTACGCACTATGCACATTACTACACATTAGTGCACGTTAGCCTGACAAAATGGGCTGGTAGGGGGATGTGGCGGTCGGTTGAGGATCGTGTTGGAGACTTTAAGTTTTTGATTCCAAGTCCAGGTGGGTGTGTCACTCGTGAAAATTGATTCCAAGTCCTAGGTTCTATCAAGTTGAAGCACGTGACTAATGCTGTAGCCAATAGGAGTGCAGTATTTTAGGGGTGGGGGGTGCTAGGTCATGAATGAGCACTGCTCTCATAGTGGGAAAATATGGAATTTCTCATTTGGTTATTGAATACTGAAATTGTAAATTTACTTATTGAATATGATTAAAATTGAAATGAAATTAAGTGCTTAGGTAATTGATAGGTTAGATGGGTGATGTTGGTGTCACATGTGTTCAGTTAAATTCGTTAGCATATTTACAGGAGACTATCTCTGGCACGAGTACGAATGTGTAAAGCTGTGACGTCAGGGGTCGCGTGCTCGCGGGCCGCATACGTGTTGCATATGTCTTTATAAACGTGCGGGAGAGATTTTCCAAGCTACTTCACAGCCGAACACAGGGATTTTTTTGCCAGTAACAGACTCATCGTCAGCTTTCAAAAAGCTGTTACCTTCGGATAATTTCCAAATATCTTCGCTCAGTTGAATCTCCTAACTTGTGCCAGGATTCTGGGTCGTCCCAGTACCTTCCCTTCTTCCTTTACACAACGCAGTCTTGGAGTTCTCGTAATTTGGCGTATTTCTGAGGAAATCTAAACCTTCATCTGTCAAGTCTTGAAATTTCTCTTTAAAGATTTGTGTAACATGGACTGTCTTTTCTTCGCGGACTCCTTTCCTGCAGTTATGCATGCGTTTCTTAATCTACACATTTTCTTCGTGAGGTTGGCAAGAATGTGGTTGTTCAGCCATTATTCTGCCATTTGTAATTTTTAAAATTCTTCGGCATTCACTCCATTCGCAATTCATTCACAACCAGTTCGCGTACTCATCACATGTTCTGTGTACCCAATAGCGATGACCATCCTCGCGAAGGCACCTCTTCCGTTTCGTTGTTGTAATTATTTCCTACTTTCGCAGTGCGCAGAACCCAAGCAGTTTAGGTCTGCGTAACTGTATGGAAACTAAGGCCATCGGCAAGGCCATTGACTGAGTAACAGTGACAACACAAACAGGTGCTGGTAGACGATCGGCGTCAGTCAGCAGTAGCGGAGGCTCTGGTCGGGGAGCTCGCGGCGCATGACTGGTTGGTCGGAAGTGTGGTGTCACTGCCAGACACCACACTTGCTAGGTGGTAGCTTAAATCGGCCGCGGTCCATTTAGTACATGTCGGACCCGCGTGTCGCCACTGTGATCGCAGACCTAGCGCCACCACAAGGCAGGTCTCGAGATACGGACGAGCACTCGCCCCAGTTGTACGGACGACATTGCTAGCGACAATACGGACGAAGCCTTCCTCTCATTTGCCGAGAGTCAGTTAGAATAGCCTTCTGCTAAGTCCATGGCTACGACCTAGCAAGGCGCCAATTGTAACAGTGCATGTATCTTACGAGTCTCATTTGTATAGCCAAGAGAGATGTATCACCAGGAATAAATAAAGTTAAGTATATTCCAAAGCTACGTATTTTCTTGATAGCAGTCATAACGTATCTTGTTCCAGACTTGACGCCAGTCGGCGTGTGTGTACGCGTGCCTTTCTTTCGGCTACTTCAGTGTGGCGTAACAGTCTTGTTACGTCACAACAGGAAGTCCCACGGTACCTGCGGTACCTACAAAAGGATCGGCGAACCACAGCTGGAAAGCTCATCGCAGTCCATTTGAGGCCCAAGTGACACGAGCGGCTGCTTGGATTCCTAAACTGAGAAGGGCGCTGGAGGAGCGCAAGTGAAAGATTTATGTGCAACTTGTATCATTACGATTACTGGTGAAACCGATAAGGGTGAAGTACACTACAACTGAACCGTGAAAGTTGCTGTAAACAAACCTCTACAACGAATTGTTGGCGAGATGCTTGCGAATATATCGTTATGAGCCGCCACTGGTTTGAATGGTGGTGGTGGTGGTGGTGGTAAGTTGCTATGGAACCAAACTGCTGAGGTCATCAGTTCCTAGACTTGTTCTTGTGGTCTTCAGTCCAAAGACTGATTTGATGCAGCTCTCCACGCTACTCTATCCTGTGCAAGCTTCTTCATCTCCCAGTACCTACTGCAACCTACGTCCTTCTGAATCTGCTTAGTGTATTCATCTCTTGGTCTCCCTCTACGATTTTTACCCTCCACGCTGCCCTCCAATACTAAATTCGTGATCCCTCGATGTCTCAGAACATATCATACCAACCGATCCCTTCTTCTAGTCAAGTTGTGCCACAAACTCCTTCTCCCCACTTCTACTCAATACATCCTCATTAGTTATGTGATCTACCCATCTAATCTTCAGCATTCTTCTGTAGCACCACATTTCGGAAGCTTCTATTCTCTTCTTGTCCAAACTATTTATCGTCCATGTTTCACTTCCATACATGGCTATACTCCATACAAATACTTTCAGAAACGACTTCCTGACACTGAAATCTATACTCTGTGTTGACAAATTTCTCTTCATCAGAAACGCTTTGCTTGCCATTGCCAGTCTACATTTTATATCCTCTTCTACTTCGACCATCATCAGTTATTTTGCTCCCCAAATAGCAAAACTCAGTTCTACTTTAAGCGTCTCATTTCCTAATCTAGCTGGCCGCGGTGGTCTAGCGGTTCTAGGAGCGCAGTCCGGAACCGCGCGACTGCTACGGTGGCAGGTTCGAATCCTGGCTCGGGCATGGATGTGTGTGATGTCCTTAGGTTAGTTAAGTTTAAGTAGTTCTAAGTTCTAGGGGACTGATGACCACAGTAGTTAAGTCCCATAGTGCTTAGAGCCATTTGAACCATTCCTAATCTAATTGGTGCAGCATCACCCGATTTAATTTGCCTACACACCATTATCCTCGTTTTCCTTTGGTTGGTGTTCATATTATATCCTCCTTTCAAGACACTGTCCATTCCGTTCAGCTGCTCATCCAGGTCCTTTGCTGTCTCTGACAGAATTACAACGTCATCGGCGAACCTCAGAGTTTTTATTTCTTATCCATGGATTTCAATTCCTACTCCGAATTTTTCTTTTGTTTCCTTTACTGCTTGCTCAATATACAGATTGAATAACATCGGGGATAGGCTACAACCTTGCCTCACTCCCTTCCCAACTACTGCTTCCCTTTCAAGCGCCGCGACTCTTATACCTGCCATCTGGTTTCTGTACAAATTGTAAATAGCATTTCGCTCCCTGTATTTTACCCCTGACACCTTCAGAATTTGAAAGAGAGTATTCCAGTCAACATTGTCAAAAGCTTTCTCTTAGTCCACAAATGCTAGAAACGTAGGTTTGCCTTTCCTTAATATTTTTTCTAAGATAAGTCGTAGGGTCAGTATTGCTTCACGTGTTCCAATATTGCTACGGAATCCAAACTGATCTTCCCCGAGGACGGCTTCTACCAGTTTTTCCATTCGTTTGCAAAGAATTCGTGTTAGTATTTTGCAGCTGTGACTTACTTAACTGATAGTTCGCTAAATTTTTACATCTGTCAACACCTGCTTTCTTTGGCATTGGAATTATTATATTCTTCTTGAAATCTGAGGGTATTTCGCCTGTCTTATACATCTAGCTTACCAGATGGTAGAGTTTTGTCAAACCATGGCTCTCCCAAGGCTATCAGTAGGTCTAATGGAATGTTGTCTACTCCCAGGGCCTTGTTTCGACTAAGGTCTTTCACTGCTCTGTCAAACTCTTCACGCAGTATCATATCTCCCATTTCCTCTTCATCTGCGTCCTCTTCCATTTCCATAATATTGTCCTCAAGAACATCGCCCTCGTATAGACCCTCTATACACTCCTTCCACCTTCCACCTTTCTGCTTTCCCTTCTTTGCTTAGAACTGGGTTTCCATCTGAGCTCTTGATATTCATGCAAGTGGTTCTCTTTTCTTCAAAGGTTCCCTAGGCTTACACACTACTTAAACTAACTTACGCTATGGACAACACACACAGTTACGCCCGAGGGAAGACTCGAACCTCCGGCGGGGGGAGCCGCCTGGACCGTGGCGAGGTGCCCTAGACCACACGGCTACCCCGCGTGGGATTTGAATGGTGAATATTGTTAGTATAAAAGTATTACACACACGAACCTTAAATGAAGTCGCGATCAAATTTCACACGAGGCCGACCTTGACAAGAAAAAGAATACTCCTCCAGCACGCTGTATGTTTTAATTGACTGGTGAGTTTTCTTCATATGCAACATGGGAAATTAAACAATTTCTCATGTTTAAAAAGCAAATACAAAATTAGACAATATTTTTTGTTCTTACTTACCACTTTTTCCGGTGCAAAATGAAATAATTTTTAGGTTAAATAATTTAAAATTTCCGCTATTAATATAAAAACTAACAGAAATTTTATGGTTCCGTACTTTCCACTCAGTTTAATATACAGCACGTTTTACTGAAGGCAGAACAGTGGAAAGGGTCTAGTTCTTCCTGATTTCACTGAAAGCATTTAAAGATCTCAAGATCTGAAAACGAATAGCTTTTTATTTTAACATTTAGCTCTGTAATTAAATTTCTATTTCAGAGGAGTGCACACGTACTTAAGACTTTAAAGAACAACCCATATCAATGATCTCTAGATTCAGATTTCTTTTTACAAGACTTAAAAAGAAAATAATAACCCATATCTAAGACAGCTAGTTTAGATTTCTTTTTACAAGACTTACCAAGCGCCCAAGTAATAGAAAATAGTATCTGTGGAACGGGTCAAGGAGGACACGGGAGGCGCCAAGCGCCAAATGTTATGTCGATCTTTATCAAAGTGTCCCTGCCTCCACATCAGTACCAGCGATGTTAGTATACGACTAAATATAAATGAACTCTTCAATGGGTCGGATCGAATACTGCCTGCTTCATTCTTGAGGGTGCATATTTAAAGAAATTATGACCTAACTCGAACAAGCAACCTTGTACATGGGGATTTTGGTTCGCGATTTTCACACACGATGAATTCAGCGACATGGATAAACGAAACGACGTTGATTCATTGTTTCTAACCTTACTGGAAACTTTTCATCGTGAGAATGGATAAAACTGTTGTTTGTACATATCCAAACGTTTTTGAGCAACTACAGTCCACCACCTGTGGGTACTTTTATTAGGTCGTTGTTTTCCACATAGCTGGGTTCCGGTGCTAAAACGTGTTTTGGCATTTATAGACAAAAGTGGTTTACATAAGAGCCAGACCCGAATTCCCACACTGTTGTCTGCAAAAACGGCTCCTGCTAAAGCTAGAGCTCCAAAACCAAGTTGATTATTTTTTACGTAGTGCCACAATAACGCTTACTAGCTAACCCTGCCTTCATTTGGGGTACCTTCCCGTTTCTGTAGCAAGATAGAAAATTTCACAACAGCCAGGAACCTTAGGCTATCTGAGATGAAAATAATATCTGATATGCCACATGGGAGTGAGCGGAACCGTTGCTGTTCATATTACAAGTGAATGATATAGCGGACAGTATTAGCTGCGATCTCACGAATTTCGTGGTACATGCAAATATGTATGATGCAATTCTACTCCATAATAATTGAACTAATATCCACTTCCTTCTACCGAACATATCATCTTTGTGCAAAGACTGTTAATTTCGTGAAACAAAAAGGAATGGTATCCTTGACTACCGGATTGGAACACAACCAGAGTCACTCAAGTAAGACAAATATTGGAGAGAAACAATGTGTAAAGTTAAGAAGTGGTACTACCACATGAGTTCGGTTCTAGGTAAAGTAAATCACTGACTATGACGCATTGGAATGATACTGGGAAACTGAGTTTTTATCCAACTGCCCATACTTCTGTGTTGCTTTAGTGTATCGGCTCCTTCCAGGTCGAACTAAAAAAGCGTTGTACGTAACACAAATAATAGTTAGTTACGTGTTCTATTGATCAGTCTCATAGTAACCTTTATGATGTGAAAAGTGCCCAGTCCATAATAAATGCATTAAAATTTTTATTACCTACCCCATTCCCTTAAATGGGATAACATGCATATATTATACCCATAGATTTATCTATTCCTATTCAAGAATTCATCTATGGTGATGAAGGTGTTGTCAAGGAGACATGATCTCAATTTATCTTTGAAATTATTGCTGCTGTCTAACAGACATTTTATTTCATCCGGTAATTTATCGAAAAGTTTTACCGCAGCATATTTTACCCCTTTCTGTGCCAAATAGATAAAGTAGAGGATAGTGTAAGTCTTTCTTTCTTCTGGTACTGTAATCATTGAAGTCACTGTCGTTTTTAAACTGGTCCACGTTGTTGAGAACAAATTTCATTACTGAGTAAATGTACTATGAGGCTATTGTAAGAATTCCTAAGATTTTAAACAGATGCCTACAAGATGTGCGACTACGAGCGCCACATATTATTCTAACTATTTTCTTTTGAGCAGTGAATACTTTTTGCCTAAGCTTTGAGTTACCCCAAAATATTATTGCATATGACGCCAGGGACTGAAAGTATGCAAACTATGTCAGCTTGCAAATTTCTGAATTCTCAAAATTAGCAATTACCCTGATTGCAATAGTTGCTGAACCAAATCGCTTTACGAGATCAAA